>NC_071978.1:25071553-25320248 GCF_026283585.1 Hylaeus volcanicus | reverse complement strand
AGAGAGAGAGAGAGAGAGAGAGAGAGAGAGAGAGAGAGAGAGAGAGAGAGAGAGAGAGAGAGAGAGAGAGAGAGAGAGAGAGAGAGAGAGAGAGAGAGAGAGAGAGAGAGAGAGAGAGAGAGAGAGAGAGAGAGAGAGAGAGAGGTGAGAAAACGGCAGGTAAAAATGTGGTTAATTTCGTTATGTCACACCTTGCTACACCTAGCGAAAGCGAGATTAAATATATTATTAAAGAATAACTTAAGTAGAATGTAACTACGTGAGGGGGGAGAAAAAAGCGTATTGGGGTACGACGAGGGGGTTAAGTAAATATTAGAGAGACCACAGGCTTTCAGCCCAAAAATAGCCTGTACAATACAAACTGATATTATTATTGATTATTAATATTATATATACAGGGTGTTTTAAAAGAGTTTATAACTGGTTCGACGGGTTATACCGCGCGGTCTGCCTCGTACATCGCGATTAATTAATTGTATCATATAGTATATATATAATTTTGTTCGTATTCTATTTATTATACGTTTCACTATCTAAATAATTTCGATTGACAATTCGGAACTAGTTTCGAAGACGATTCTCCGTTCTGCTCGTGTGTGTATGTGTTCGTTCTCGCTCGAATCGTCCCTTCGGTTGAATCGAGTGTTCGTTTTAATTATCGATCGGTGAAATCAATGCTCGCGTTATCAATTGTTCGCGCAAGTTTCGCTGGAAAAATTCTGTAAAAATGTTTGTGTCGGATGAGAATTTTGTAAATTTCAGTTAAAAGATAGAAAAAATTCGGGAGACACTCGAGGCGGTACGACCACGTCGAAAATGGTTTTAACAATTTTTTATCCACTCTGTTGACGAGGAGAGATGGAGCGAATAAGCTGCGGCGCGCTTGCGAAAATAAAACAGTAGAGAATGCTGCGTGTGAAAAGATAGGTGGGCGGAGAGAGTATTTAAGAAACAGAGACGAAAAAAATAAAATGATAAACGCGAACGTTGGGAAGAGATTTTTTTCGTCGGAAGTTGTAATTGTATGTAACGATACAAGTGCGTGTAGTGATCGTACGCGTGAGTGCGGGAGTGACTGCCAGAAAGAGACTACGTAATAGACATATGTGATAGGCACCATGTGCAGACTTCAGTATTATTTTACAGTTAACGGGGGATAAATGAAAAAAAAAAAAACAAGGAAAAGGACGATCGGTACGTTAGTTAGGTACTCTTTACCGAAAGGAAAGAAAACTTACGTCTGTTTCGTTGTTTGTAAGCCCTTAGGAAAATGAGAATGACTCTTCGACCTGGGCCCATCCTCGCCCCCTTCGGATCGCGACACACGCTGTCTCGAGATCCTCGAGAGGGATGAAGTTTCGGCGGAGAGGGTGAAAGGGATGCTGGGAATCAGTGGTGCACAATATTCGGCGGTGGTTCCTTAAATATTTCCATCCTTCAACTTTTTGATTCCCCTGTTCGTATTCGTATTTTTATTCAGAATCAAATCAATCATTGGCTCCTAGGAAGATTGCCTCTGAGGTGTATTCTACGATTCTGTTGGAACATTGAAATATTCAAGGGACGAGACTCGTACTCGGAAACCCTGTTAGTAGCAACCTTGAAATTGTTACTTAACACGTTGACTGCCAAGCAACTCGTAAAAATTTATACAAGCCTAACACTTTATTTTTATATAACTGAAAATTATTTTCGTTGAATTTTGAGCTAGTATCTATTTTTGCACATTTGCCAAATTTACGAATCTTGTGCAGATTTATTTTCTTTAACATCTCATCTTCAAAAGTAAATTTAATTCCTTAGTGAACAAAATCTGTCACCCATGACGTGGCGATCAACGCGTTAATTATCCCTCTGTCTATACTTTATCTACGTTCTAACTCTACATTAATAATGCCCACTAATCTCAAAATATTCTACTCGATCCCCATCTCCAGCTTGTGTAGCTTCACCCTTAAAGGATCCTGACCATTCATTTGTTTACACCTTGTGCACTCTTCGGCACAGCACCCTGTTTGATACCAACGTCACAGCGAAAGGGTTTAAAGCCAGCATTCTCCCACCAATCGAACATTGTGCACCACTGTCGCGAACGATCGAGCAAATCGAAGAGGAGGGAGATAACGTGAAAGATAATCAGACGAAGAGTACGATTGCGCGCGCGAAACAGTGAGAAAGAGCGACTCGGAAGCTGCGCGAAAGAAACACGCACTTACACACACATACACGTACACACATACATATGTAAGTTCGTGTGGAGACGCGAACGCGATCGAGACTGTCATTGCCACATAGGGTGTAGATAGAGATAAAGAAGGGAATGGGGCGTATCGATTGGTTACCTTTTTATTACTGCGAAGCGCACGCATAATTATCGCGCGTAGTACAAGTTAGTTGAAGTTTTCGAAGGGTCGCGAAACCGGTTGACAAGTGTCGGGGTCGATAATGATTATTGATTCGTTGTTAGAAATCATTGGGATACGCATACGCACGAGTGACGGAGGAAAACGAATGGTGATAAGGGGGGTTGGGAGGGTGGATTGCTGGTAGAAAGGTTGTATTCGAACGGTGAGAAGCACAAATTCCATCGGACTTTGTTCGATGATCGTTGTTACGCACACACCGACGCAGTTACTAATTTTTACGTTGGTCGCTATTATTATTATTATTATTATTATTATTATTATTATTATTATTATTATTATTATTATTATTATTATTATTATTATTATCATGACTAGTATTATTCTTATTATTCCTATCATTCCTTATGTTACGATTATTATTAGTATTATGGATTGGTTAACGAATCGATCGAGCGATTCATACGCGGTCGTGACATATCATTAGCTGTATTGCGGTGTCGTTGATTTTTTAGTAGTTTCCCTGAAGTAGACCTACCGAAGGAAATGATATTCAAAGTGACATACAGTTAATACATTGTTGTTTAATGTAAAACATTTCACCGGATACTTTTGACCATACTTGTCATTGAATTTTCATTTACCAAAGTTTCCCTACAACGTCGAATCGAGTCGAAGAAAGCGTCAAGGCGATCCAAGGCACATGTGCTCTCGCATGTACTAACGTTCGCCAACACGGGCGCATGTGCATTCGGTCGCCTCGTCTCTCGTCCAATTCGTAACGAAACAGACCGACGAACAGAAACAGATAACGACACATTTTACTTTTAAAAATACCATTTTCTTCGACGGGTGATTTTATTATCGCAATCTTCGTTTTTACGCAACGTTGTCCGTTGCTCCCCTTCTTCGTCAGTCTTTAACTAGGTATCGTCGTCGTTAGCGTTGTTATAAGCGACGTAATAATCGGGATCATTCTCATTTTATATCGTCACGGTCGTTATTATTATCGTACATCGTCATTATCGGTGACCGTGATCATCGCGCCGTCTCTGCATCTCATAGTTTTTACCATCGCCGCCACTGCGATCGCCACTAATAATTGTATACACTGTTACATTGATAATATTACCGCTAAACGGGCACAGTTATACGTATAATACCGGAAGGCACAAATACGACAAACGAGAACACTTTGAGTTTTCTGGGACTCCGAAGCCGAAGTCACCATCTTAAGTTCCTACAGTACGTGGATGAGATAGTACGATTTTATCCGAACATTGAGAAAGAAATAGCTGAAAGATTGGAGAGAAAGAGAGGGGGTAGGAAGACGAATGAAAAGTATTATTTACTTGTTGAGAAAGAGCTAGACAGAGCGAACGTGAGAAAAGAGAGAGTGAAAAAAGGAGAGACAGAGAGAAAGAGCGCGTGGGTGAGAATGAAAGCGCGTGCGCAAGAGAGCGATTATGCCTCCGAAAAATAATTATTTTTAATTTACGTAAAAAAGCAACACTTGTACATAGTATCAAAGAGCGCGCAATCGATTATTTATGCGTAATATATACATACACATATATATATTTATCGATAATTGTGCAACGCGAGCATTGTTCTTCGGATACAACCTTTAATCGAACGATAGAAAGATGGATCAAGACAAAAATTGTGAGAGCAACAAGAGTAAAAAGTGTGCGTGAGTACGTGTGTGCGTGTGAATTCGTGCGAGAGACAGAGTGAAGAATAGAAAAGATAAAGGAGAGGAAGCGGGAGAGATCGAGTACGTTAGACGCGCGATTCATGTGTCGTGCAATATATATATATATATATTATATAATGTGAGAGGTATGCGAAAGTTTCCAAAGTTCCGTGCATCGAGTGGAAAGTGAATCAGTGGTATCAGGGAATACCCGTCGTCTTCGTATGATGGCGCGCTCCGTACGTTTCTATCGTTCACTCTGTCGTGGTGTTATCGACCATCGGTACTCGCGTCGCCGATAAAACAGGTGCTCACTGCGGCGCGAAAATTCAATTTATTCGATTTTTAGCGGCAAGTTTGAATTTTCCTTTCCGATTCGTCCGAAGTTTCGCGGCTTTTCACTCGACACGGACCAGGAACGTTCCATCGTTCACTTTTGATCGGGTTTCAGTGGTCGTGACATGAAAACCGTCAAAAAATCGAATTTCACCGATACTTCATTGTATAAAGCGACAGGAAAAAAAAAAGAAAAAAAAACAGGAAACAGATGAAATAGTTACTTGCATCGGTTGTGCTGTCACGTAGTTCCTAAATCGCCCTAGCCTCGGCCCGAGCGCATGAAGAAAAAAAAAAATAATAACAAATGACTAACGCCGTTCATTCGTGGTACGGTAAACGCTGCGCCTTTCGATGCTCTTGGTTGAAGGAATAACTATTAACTTTATTGCTATTATTACAGATGCGGATATTATTCCTCCAACGGTCACGAGTTTCGCTTAAATGTGTATATCTATTTTGAATAGTGGCTGAGACTGCAATCTTGTTCTTGAAATAATCCTACAAGAATACATCGTTGTTAGTTTTGCGTCGATTGTTTCGTTTTCTACGCGTGTACGCTGGGCATGTCGAACTCTAGAGCAAATTAACACTTTGTTAATTATCTTAAGTATTTTAAAGATCGTTTTTAAACCCAGATAATAAGTTTTTATTAGATCCTCATACCAGCTACCTAATAATATCTCCTCATCGTCACTCTCACTGTGCTCATTTATGTATTTCTACTAACAATAACGCACAGGCTCGTGAAAAACTCAAATATTTCTACCCTCGAAGCAGGATGATCGCTCAACGCTTTACCTCCCAGTCTATTTAGAAACAGTCTGCAATTCAGAAAAGAATTTTCTACTATTAGTATATGTCGATCTATGATGTTATTAATTACTGCACGCTGTTATTAGGTACAACCCAAAGTCTTTTTGAACAATTTGAACGTCGCAAGTAGACAATCGACAACACAGTGAATAAAGTGTTAATACCGATTCGTGCCGCTTACGATGAAAAGAAACGATCGAAAAGTAACGGAAAAATGAATCGGGTCTCGTGTTCGGCATGCCTGTTGTCAAGCATCCGACGGGAATCGAGAGAACCCTCTTTCCCGTGAATTCCTGGCAACCAGATGCTTTTATTCTCAAACGAGCGTGCGGAATAAGTGATAATATTCCGCGGCGCTAGCACAGGTATACGTGAAATGGTGCTGAGCTGTATTTACCGTACAACGAACGCAGGCGCTTATAAAGTATAGCAAAGAAGTAAATAATAGAAACGCGATCGGCGGCTGTCACGCCGCCGACATGTACGATACACGGTGAAAGATTGAAAGCGAGATTGAAGGGAAGAAAATGACGATAGGAAGCGCACATTGCAGAAATATAATATAACGATATATTTATACTAATTACAATTGTACCATAACGATTATAATACTACTTATTATATTATACAGAGCCGTCGCCACCCAGTATATTTTTTACAGGTTTACATTGTATTACAGTTTATAAAGTTTGATATACAATAACAATTACCTAAGCGCAGGTTGCCGTGGTGCGAACGTGCGTGCCGCGATTCGCGCTTATCCGATAAGTGGTGTCGCGGGACGATTAAACACCACGGCATCTGCGCCACGTTATAACTACAATACTTCCCGAGTGTTCGGGGGATCGACCAGTTTCGTTTCGAGGTGAATCGAACGCGATATCGTCGCCGTAGCAATCGAACAGAATTTCAAATCTGACGACGATGGTTTCTGTAATAATCGCCACTCGTTCAGAGAACGACGAGACTTTGGTGAACCTTAGCCATGTGCATTTGCATACATAGAAGGGGTGCAAACATTCGTTGCCAAACTTTGGAATATGCTTAAGAAGCATCGAGATCCGCGTAACCTAAGGGGCCATTTAAACAGAGGGATACTAAAGTCAACGTTGGAAGCTAAAAGAATGATCTAAACGATTAGTAAAGGTATACATTGAACGCATGTCTCGAAGGCGAATGATCTCAGAACCTTCGTTTGCTAAATTCTTTCTGAGGAACGCTAATACAGTTTGGCAACTGCACTTTGCGCACTCGCGGTGTCTTCTGTATTTGTACCAATGCAAGAAACTTTAAGTATATAGAGAAACACGATTAAATCGGGTCAAGTCAGATGATGGAAAGGTTGTAGATTCATGCAAATTTTTTTTTTTTTTTTTTTTTTTTTTTTTAAATTCGAGGCGAGGAAATAGATGAAACACAGGGTGCTCGTCGCGTTCGATGAAGTACTGAGAGTAGTTTCTGAACGAAACGGACCTCGATTCCGCGAACACTCGCGCCGATAATGCATAAATGAATGCTACATGACTTGTGATACGTTTACCGCTGGTTACTACAGAGACTTCCTAGCCGACCCTACAACAGGATCGGCACCACTAGTTCACTCACGCACACGATTCAACGTTTATACGGATTTATTACGGATTTATTGATTAATCGAATTATTACGTACGTAATTAAATTAGATGAAGTATTTACAAGAGAAATCAATCGATGAACGAACGAACAAAAGATAATTAATTACGGAACACGTAAAAACGCTGCGAATTAATTAAACGGTGTGATGAATGCGCACACGAGGCTAGGACGAGGCTAGCTACCTAAACCCCAAGTTTACTCTTTGGACTAAAAAACACGTGTACACACATACACACACACGCGCGTGCACGCGTGCGCGCACACACACACACACATAAGACACACGTACACATGCGACCCAATCGTATTCACCCGCCCTGATAATGAGAATTACTATATTAACCCCAATAAAAACTGTACATACAATTGCAACGTTCACCGTGTTGTTTCTTCACCCTTTTTCCAGCGAACGAGCCTCTTCTACCCTTCTTTTCTTTCAGTTGACACTTTCGGTTTCGTTGTCCCTTTTCGGAGGGACGTAAATTTAACATACTGTTGAATTAAAATGGAACAATGTAATGGTTGTATTTAAATTTTATTTACAGGAGGGAGCGTAGGATTAACTCTTTGGAGTTAGGTGAGTTAAAAGATAACCTCTGGCGTAGCTTCGCCTTGATAAGTTGTAATTACTCGTGGACGTAATGTTCAATATTTGATTTAAAGTCGACGATGTAAAATAACGCGAATTATAAAATAAATAATATCACAAATTGATACAATTTAAAACGTAGGTACTAGTAACGTCTCATCATTGTCATAACCAATATTCTTTTCCTTACAAAATTATTGCGAGTAAATCATCTTAATGAGTAATCAGATTAAGTTTCCTTTTTCCAAATAGCGTGAACACGCTTCACGCGTTCCCCTTCCATATACCACCAGTTCCTACACATTTTCCAAGTTATTCCCCAGCGACTAAAGATGCACCGACCTAACAGATGCGCATTATACTAATAGGATGCTTCTTTGCAGGTAGTTATCTTCAAAAAGAAAAAAAAAAAAATTGACTGCGGATACTTCCCTGACCCACTGTAAGTTGGAAGAAAGGTAGAAGGAGGACCTGGCGGCGAGGAAGAGGGATCGCCAGAGAAGAACAGGAGGAAGGAGATGGAGAAACGAAAGGATCCGTAGGGGAAAGGAAGAGGGCCGGATCCGAAGGAGTGGAAGCATAATTCCGAAGGGACTCGGGCCAGGAAGGCCAGTTCCTCGAATTCGCGTAATCGATTCCGTCATGTCGCGGACCACCCGTGCACAGTCCTAATAAATAAGTAATACGTCGGTTCAACCAAAAGATCAGGATTCTCAGAGGAGCGAGGGCCAAGGAGATGCATTGTATGCCAACAGCGGTACTCGTATACGCTCTTAGGGCCCTTCGGGATGTCCCCTCCTCGAATCTTGCCCTCTGGGTTCTCTACTTGTGGTTATAAGACGCAATGTGACAGTAATTATAATTTCAGCGCCAGAGTCTGACGATTCCATAGGTTGGACATCTCAACGCGTTCAATAGGGATATATTTAATTCTTTACGCAGTCTTTAGTGCATTTTTTGGGACCCTGTAAGGAATCAACTCTGAGTACTTCTGGGTAATGATGTTTATTATTCTGTGAGGAAATATGGTTTTGTTTTATTGCAAGGCTCTAATACGAGGCTATTATTATTTTGTAGGGAGCGCATAGACATTGGAGGTCAATCCAAGGAAAGCAGAGATGAAGATGGTTGGTCATCCACTTCTTTGGGAACCGTTCGATGGAAATTCTAAGGTAAATATTTGATCAAGTAATGTAAATACTATAATACACTTTTTTTGAGAATTATTTAGTATTGATACTTGATACTTGCAAAGAGTTGAGAAAAATATTTGGATGTAATAGTTTATTCAGCTCAAAAAATTAAAACTTGCTGCTATTATACATTTTGTGAGATAGTTCCCAGTCATGATGCCAGATAGCGCCACCAAATTTGATATATCGATACCGTAGATAGTTATTCAGATTCAAAATCTGTATGTTTGTGATGTCATAACTCCCACTATTTTTACTTCGTCCTGCTTGCTCGGAACTAGACTAGTACAATATAATACAATAATACACTCATAATAGTAAAGTTATAACACAACATTAATACGTAACTATCTCAACGATTTATAATCTAATAAATCGAACCGCATAACGCAGACCTAATTAACATCGAGAAATGGCATTCGAAAAAAAAACTTAGAAGATGAAATACAGCCAAATGGGCGATATTCTACACGCGTGAATTCGAGCGAATTTCTACGGTCTTTACAACTGCTCGCAAACTATTTTGAAGAGACCTATAAATACATACCTGCCGGCCGCAATATGCCACAAGTATACAGGGACCAAATGTGTATTTCCTATCCGATCGAATCGTTCCTAAATGTTACTATTAGGGTGATTGTTGCTACGATACCTGCTCGTATGCTGTTCACCAATGTTTAAAGTTTAAGAGCCACATCGAGTTATTTGAATTTATACAATGTTGGCTGACAAGTGACTTTAAGTAAATTAATTAACTTGTGTAGAATAGTTGTAAATGATAATTTTTACATAAAAGCAGACCAATATCCCTCAAAAGGTGAAATCGATATTATCAAAAATTGTAATTAAGTAATTATCAAGTTCCGTAATAAACGCCCCATAGTTGAGAAACAGAAAACACCGAAGCAATCGCGAATCATACGTTCGCGAGACTTTTAGGGAAACATTTAAGCGTCGTTAGGTATCTTTCATATTATGCGTTAAACTGAACCGCGGAAATGAAAACTTTTAATCGAATGCCGTCTAATTTTTGTTGTACGTGTAGATTCGACCACGGCTACATCCTGGGACGACCTTAATAAAAAGTTTGAAATTACAAAAACGATTCGTATGAATTCGTTAGGTACTAATTTCTGTGAATTGTTTCAGTAATGTGTGGCATTCTTTCACTTTATCTCCGCTGTGCATCGAATGAAAATCGCCACGAGTGGAAAGTCCAGCTGACTGAAGGGGAAGAGCCATAATAATACTGGCACATCCGAACGAGTAGTTTGTTTATTCAAGGAAAACTGTAATATTTATCACGAGAATTGTGGAGAAAGGGGGATTTCTTGATTCCTATTCTATGTAACTTTTTTTCCATTTGAGAGTTAGATGGAACAGAATTCTACATCTAAATAGAAAAAGAAATTAAGAGCCCGACAAAAATAGGCGTTATAGTATCTAGATTGCGATCAGACATATAAAAAAATAGATGAGGATAGTAATAATTGAAAATATAAAAAAAACAAACAATCTTACTCACCCCTCGAACGAAATAAAAAAGAAAGAGATTACCTGGACTGAACGTGTTAATGGAATCTCGCAGAGATAGCCTGTCCGAGCTTAATCTAGAAACGAATTGGAGGTGTTTGTGGGGCAACGGAGTCTGGCAATATACGTATAATGCATACGCGTGTACATGTACACGCTCCAAATAAGATCTCAGGTTGCCAGTGTGACACCCGAGCGCCCTAAAGGGACCTCACGTGGCCGGGTGAGATTTTCTTGCACGGTTATACGGTAACACTTGGACCGCGTAACACTTGGAAGGTGTCGGCGGGTCCTTCGGCCAGGGTCACTATCACGAGGTGGCGGACAGCGAACGCAGAATAGGTCTTCGCCGACGCAAACTGTAACAGGAGCGACGAAAAGGGAAAACGATGGTGCAGGAGAGACGGCATTCGAGCGAGTTACGTGTAAACTCGATACTCAGCTGGATCATCAGAGCCTGACATTCGAGGCTCTGCCGTGGCTCGGCCAGAAAAGGATCAACCTGGGTGAACCGAGACACGTAAAAACAAAGCTTGTGGTGTAAGTCTTTTCGAGCCCCTCCTCGACTACAACTAACGTCATTTGTTCCAATAAGTTGCGGCTGACCGCCGGGGCTCTCTATTACGGCCAGTTTACTGCAAAAGTGTTCACTGATCGACAAATATCTATCTACGATCGAATTTCCTTGGGCTGATTAACCTCCTCGCGGGACTAACAGAAATTTTGATTGCCTCTGAGAAATCTTACTTCGAGGACGTTTCAGACAATTGAATCTCTGCTAATGCTAAGTCTTGTTTCACGATTAATTCTATTCAAGTTAATGCGAGTTCAAGTTAATGCGGTATTTTCCCTTTACAGGATGTTTATGTACAGCAGAAATTCAGTTTCTTCCTAAAGAGAGATTCGAGATTAGAGAAACGTGTCCAGTGAACGCAAAAATGTCACGGCTAAACATTAGCAACAACGGTGCCAGGTCTCCCTAGTTTTCATTTTACGAGCCCCGAGTCTCGAGTTTCACAATTTTCTGACCCACGTGGTGGGGGGAGGGGGCCTTTGACTTTTTGAAATGAGAACAGGCTTGGTCGTGTTTCGCTCTGCTCCCTCTTCTCCTATCTTCGTCTTCACAAACAAAGCACAACGCGAGAAGCAATTTCGAGACTTCTTGGACGATGTACCGACGCAGGTCCGTCAACACAATGGAGGAAGATCGAGGTAGATCGAGGAAGATCGAGGTCGACGCCAATCGAAGCGGCGCCAATCTGCTCCAACACGCTTCGAAGTTTATCAACATTGTCGACAAAGCTCCAGCCGTCCACTTTTTAGACTCTTAACCGACTTCTTTTAGATGGATGTAACAAGGAGAGTGTGTCAAGCTACACAAATTTCGATGGTGCGAAATTAGCTACCGTAAAATATTCGCTAATTCGTGGCACGAGCCTCGGCAATGTTGCTGTTGTAGATCATCGGTCCTTCAGCGCCTCACGAGCCTCGGCAATGTTGCTGTTGTAGATCATCGGTCCTTCAGCGCCTTGCGGGCTAAAAAAAGTAACCATCAACCGCGGTTCAACTTTTTCAAAGTGGGGCCATTATTTATTGCAACAGAGATCGGGATAAGAATTGAAATATTGGAGCCAATATCAAAAGCGATCGCGGCACCATCGACCACTTTATTACCGAGAACCTGTCCGTGGTAAAAAAAAAAAAAGTGGAAGGCAATTAAGCTCTGAAATATACAAGTGATTGAAAAAAGTTAATGGGTCCATATGCTTGAGACCGAAATTAAAGAGGTCCACGTTGTATTTTTTTCCGGGCCAGTGCATGAGCACTTTACGCGCGGGAGTTTACCTAAAAGTAATTGTCCGAAATGCCTCAAACAGCATTTACCCATAAATATGTTGCAAGTTTGCGTTCCACCGTCTTGGTGGTAGCATGGTTCTGCATTGGATGAAGCGCCTAACTACAGCTCTCGAATAACGGCTGAATAAATCACTGCATATAAAATACTTTCCTGCAGAAATTGTATGGTGTCGAGTATGACACGTGACAAATGAGTCGATTTTTTGCTACCTACTTTTTTCACACAAGTTATCGAGATCAACTTTAATTTTTTAAACGGAGTAGCCAACTCGTTCTCTCTCGATACCATTTACGAAAGTACCGACGACGAAATACATAGTTGAAAGGAATAAAGGAGTAGTGCAAAGGGACTATGAAAAATGATACCGTTTCGCCAAAATCGTTATGGTCAGTTAACGTCCTCTCGCGTTTGAGCACATCAGCATTTTCGAACCTTCGGTTCGGATCGGAGCAGCGAGGTAACATTATAGCATCAATTTCTCTTGACGTACGACCCAATGAGCCGGCGTGGCTGATGAGGCATCAAACAGTACATGTTGCCTGCACCATTCACCGACGTATACCGAAGACCTGACCACGTCATGGTCAGCGGAAGATCCGGTTTCGTTATGTTAACTCGTTTCGCAACAATATATCTCTGTATATGGGCTATGGACACAAACGGTCGCGATGCACGCGCGAACGAGCTGTATTCGTTCACCGTTGCTGATTGCGAGACAAATGGCACGGTCCGATGATAAGGGTGACTCGAATCCCTAAAGAAAGTTCCACAAGGTTGGAAACATATAGAGACAATGTAAAAGGAAACTGGTGAAGCTCTGTAACAATGAAAATAGTTGTTGAAATGATAACTGGGCAAACGTGGATACCTGGATGCTGATTAGAAGACAAATGGTGCCAATTGGATGACCAGGTTCGATGACAACGATCAGCAAGGTTCAAGAAGGTTGGAAAAATACAAGCACAAAATAAAAAGGAACTAGGAAACTGTATGACGATAAAAACATCGATTAAAACGATGATTTACATAATATGAGTACCTTGATGTTAATTGCAAGACAAATGGCGCCAACTGGATGACCAGTTTCGATGATAACGGTGACTAAAGGTACGAAAAGGTCGAAAAGATACAAGAATGAAAAGAAAGGAGAAACGGGAAACTGTAACGATAAAAACACCGGTCGAAACGATAACTCGCCAAACATGGATACCTCGAGGAAGCCCTACCACGGACGTCTTTACCCCTTGTATCGTTTTGCTTGTCCGTACAAGTTTTTTTCTTAGTTCCTTTTCTCGGGGCATGCCTATTGCGAACACGATCCTCCCGAAATTCGTGGTCACTTTTATGAATTACGTTACGCTGTTATGTAACGAAGACGGTTCCGCATTTCAGGAATAACTCGATGAGCGAGTGCATCGATTGGCAGCTTCTTCGTGCCGAATACCATTGAGCAAAATTAGAAAATGCAAGATCGAAGAAGGGTTAGCTGCAGCGAGCCACGAATTTGAATGGTGCAAGTGGCAAGTAAAGACGCCGTTCTTTTACGGCTATATATATACATATATTCTTTCAAATGGTCATCACGATATCTCAAGTTCTTCGAATGACTCGAAATTCACAATGATCCATAATGGTGAATTATGAAAATCTTTTTATTTTATATAGTACATATTTACAACATCGATATCTCAAAACGTATTTTGTAATTTGTATCTTCGTCCTGAAGATACAAATTTGCGACGTCCAGTTTCAGAATTTCATTATTTTCCACGATACGGATCGTGGTTCAGGGGCGAGTGTATCGGTGATACGAAACAAGGATACCGAAAAAAAGTCGAGGATCTCGATCTAGGGGCGCACCGTTACTGATTACACCGGTACGCATACGTGCCCTTCATGGTAACAACGTAACACGATGCATTCATAGGGATACACACGGGTACGCGATATGCAACGTTCAGGCACATCGGCATGTCGCGTCACGTTGGTGTTGGGTGGACGCGCGCGTTGCACGAGGAGGCATGCACACGAGGAGGCATGCACACGAGGAGCGTGGAATCGACGAGAACGTATCCCGGTGCCGAGGAAGAAAGAGAAAGAGTTATATGCACGGACGAAGTACGGTCACCCTGCGATCGACTCACGGGAGTAAAGGTTTTACCGATGGCGTACCCCCATACACGCAGAGAAGAGCATATAGGCAAGAGGTTCCCACACTGCAGACCATGATTTATTGGCCTGCCACCCGCCAGACCTGCTGTCATCATCGTCCCATGGTTGGTCCAAGATACAGCGAAACGTACCGTATATAACTTCCCTTTCTGCACGATCTTCGCGCCATATCGGCTCCTTCTTTCCTCGCGCCCCGGCGAAACAGGAAGGTCCCGTTTGATGCCGCTCTACAACCGTCCATCCGCCTTGTTTTACCTTATGCAGCCCGATACCCGCCGCTCTCACCGTGGGTTAATAATTAGCTCTTTCTTATCTATGCTACGGGGATTATCTCGACGTAGGTAGCGCAACGTTTGCTTCTCTTTTTCGTCGCCCCTTCGAGGACGAGATTCTTCGTCCGTGCGACGGTGACTGAACGGCCAGGCGGCTAATTGCTTGGATTTTTCTATGCCTCTTCCCTCCCAGGAATATGCATATTTGGTACAGAGTGGGAGAATCGCTCGTGTCACACTTTTCAGGCTCTCATGTTTTTTTGTAACTTGGAGTCGGGTCACCCATTCACTGCTAACTGTCTAGTAGTTTGTACTACGAGTTTGGATTGATTGCAATTGGTCGTAAGTGGGAATTTTTGGAAAGGATGAAAGAGAATTTTTTCTCTAGACACGAGTGCTTTCGTATCACTTTTTATTATCGAAATAATAATTTAGATTAAGTCATACGAAGAGAACAACTTCTACGCAAAGTACTCCAAGCTTCCCGACCCTTAGATACTTTTCAACCCCCCTTGATGGTCCTCGATTCCAGGATGGCACTCTAATATTTCGAGAGTTTTCAGAATTCAACATTCGAGCATCAAAGAAAGAATGTCGACTAGTCTGATTGCCATCCTGCCGATTACTCAACCGTCTGTGGTGAACAGCCTCCACACGTGCACGACGTGACCCTGGCACACAACATTGCAGAATATTTTTGGAATATGTCTGCTGCAAAGTTGCCGAACCCTCCCTATGTCTCCGTCCGCGCAAATTGTTGCTACGCTTCTGCAACGCATCGGACAATATCGCCGTGATGTTACGTAAACGTACACGTTCTTGATACGTCGTGTTTATCGCACATTTTTTTCTCACTTTTTTTTTCTTTAGAACATGTAAATTGCATTCTTTTAGGGAAACGGCATGAGTGAGAGCACGCTTTACTATTGGATTTACGAGGAACTCTCATAACCATTGAGAGAAACTCATTCATCCTTTCAAACACCGAAACACCCCCTCGCGAATCACGTACGTAAGGCTATCTACCTATATATAGATCCATTGTAGAGATGGATTCATGTAGATTAAGTCGAGGACTCGAAAGAAGGATGTCACAATGTAACAAAATGACAAGTATTTCTACGCAAACTAGAGTCATAAATGATTGACAATTTTACGCAGAAGCGAGTTCATGTCAGCGGTTCTCCAAAAATTCCCTGTATTCAGGGTCAGTCGTGGGACGGGCACGTGGGCGGCGCGGTGGCACATCCACGGCAAAACATAGGAAATAGGTAGACGTTCGGTTTTGATCGGTCGTGGGGAACGAGGCAGGGTTGAGAGCCAAGGGAAAGGAGGTAGAAGGCGAGGAGAGGAGTGAGGGTTCCTTCCAGAAGATGGGGCAAACACGAAGCCGCTTCGGTAGGGAGCGTAGAGGGGTTATTTCGTTTCGTCTCAGCGTGGTTTCCCAAGCGGTAGCCTCGCTCGCTGACTGGCAACGTCTACCGTTCGGCACACAGTCGAACCCATTCGCCACTGGACGACAGACGTCGCGGCGTCACAACGTCGTCCCTTCGCTCGCGTAGTCCCTTTCTGTCACTTGTGCTTCAGACTTCCTGTCATGCTCCATCACGGGCTCCATGTCGGTTTCATTGTCGCGTTTGTGTCGGTGTACGCGCGCAGTGGCACCGGTTGCTCTTTCTGCGAGAGGCTATCGCAGCAACAGTTGTCGCAGCAGCAGGGATACAGGACGATCGGTAGCCCCAGGCCCTTCGGCGCTGAGAAACCGACCAGGGCGCAGGAGTTCAACAGAACAGGGGTGCTGCACCCCGAGTACCAGATACCAGCCAACCTGCGACCAGGAAATGTATCTCAGTGAGTACTAGCCAGCCTTTTTCCAGAGTTTATCGTAGGGGCTCGATTCGGTAGCGTAATAGGGGTTGTTCACCGTGTATATCCTTTCGAGGGTGAACTTCTTACTCGCTAAAACCCTCACAGTACACCTTTTGGATAAAACACATCCTTATCTTTGAAGAAAAAGTACTGAAGCACGGTTGAAATTGTGGGTCTCGCCAACTCTTTGAACTGTACTATTAAATATTATATCATCCTACGTATAAGTTCATGGTACAGATTCTGTAGCGACGGTGTAATGACTTTACTAGAATGTGAGTGATTACATTTTTTTATAATACTTAGAGTTATGTTTCACATATTAATTTAAATATTGGAACAATAGTCTTCAGAACTTCAGGTCTCAATTGGTCTAAATCTACCTCCAGATTTAATTAATTTAATCTCATATTCTAATTGTAATTATTCGCGTTAAGTTTATGTCTTCTCCTTAACATAATTTATATTGCAATATGAGTGGTTATCTGGAACAATAGTGAAATGCGTGTTTAGAATAATTTCTTCGCCAAAATGTTTAAAATGCTCGGGTTTTGATCTAAAATTAACCGAAACGTAAGAAAGGTGCATTCACTTTTCGCCGAACTATAGAAACAATTCATGCGAATTTCGTTTGTGCTACACAGCTTGTTTACCATGCACGTGTACCAGAGTCCATGGAGCTCCGAACGTTTATACAGAAACGTCATGCGCCCCGTGCCACGTTTCAGCAACCATGGCGCGGATTTTACAAACACAATTCGGCTTACTTTACTGGCGAATGATATAATCCTCTCTGCGCATTTCATGCGATGCCGAACAAAGAATTTCCTGCACGTTTTTCTTCGGAAGCACACCTATTTTCGTAACGGTTGTTAATATCATATCTTCGATCGTTACGACGGTATAATAACAGTACGATATATAATTTCAAATATTATTGTCGTGGTACAAAACTGAAACGAAGTAATTCAAATTGATAATAGAAATCAAAACTTCGCCATCTAAAACACAAGCACTAGTTTAATTTAAACAAGTTACAATAGCATTGAACTTTTTTGTTTGCAAAACTGACTGATTACACTTTTTTGAAATGATTTAAAAGTTTTCTTGACAAAGTTTCTCTCAAAGTTTCAAAATGACAAAGAATGTAAATAATTTATTGTTAAGATAAACCAATTCAATTTGCCTAAATTATTTGGCGAAGTAATATTGTGCTATATTTGCATGTACGATGGTTTTACTTAAATGATACTAGTGCAACAATTGAGCTTGTTTCATTGTTAGCAATTAAGGGGCGGTATAACGAGAATATAGAAAACACTTAAACAACAAATTTCTTGCACCGATGTTGTCGTTAAACTCTTAACTTTGTCGTAATGGGTCCACGACACTTAATGGCCCGATGCGTCGCGACGCTACGCGTCATAAAGTTTTACTATCAGATGGCTTCCACGAAACTCGTGTACGAGTCAAATTGCACATTTTCAGTAAACATTTAGATACCGAACCACGTGTTAAACTTGAACTTTATATGTACATTCAAACCCTAGACATATGAACGAGTACTTTCGCAAATTCAAATTAGTCTACAAATATAGGAAATTAAATCCTTTCGATCTCTCCAAGCAACGTTACATTAATTAAAAATGGTTACAAATTTATGAAAATTGTTAACATCACAAATTAAAGACCTATTTTATTTTTATTTGCTTCTCTCATTCGAAATTCGATTAATAACGTTAAACGTGTGCTTCGTATCAAAGTTGAAAAACATCGGCTGTTCTCGTCTTTTTAAATAAACAAAGCTCGAGCTTACTTTTCGGTATCATACCGAGAAATGCCAAAGCTTACAAAAAAAACACCATCCAACTGTAACACGTTAATTCCTATGAAGCTAAAAGATTGTTTGTTTTGTTACAAATCAAATGATTAAAAAAAAAAAAAAAAATAGAATCGCAGTCGGTGTACTTTGAAGAACCCAAACTCTTTGGAATAATCGAGCGTTCACTGTTCATTATATCCCCTTTCATACAAAACCAAAGCGCCTAAGCAACAAGTACCTAAGCTTTGAAGAACCAGTAGAAATATACTCTTCCTTTTTTAGAATTCTTAATTACGACAGGAGCCTTGACAATCGCATAAATTCCACCCCAATTTCCTGCAATAATCGAGGTCCCACCTCAACCTACATTTCTTCCAAATGTAAATCAAACCATTAATGTCCACCAACCCAAACAGTTATCGCTCCCATGAAAGTAAAACCAAAGACAGTACTATTTCGAAGGTGATGAACGTCCGATAGCCACCGTTGTCCATGAACTCTATTAACCGGGAAGGACGTCGCGACGCCGCGCGCCATACGCCGTCCTATCGGCGTCGCGTTTCCACGAAACTCGGGAAACGGTCTCGCGAGCCGAATGACAGAATCAATTCGAGTTTACCGCGGGACAAGCCGACCGCCAAAATTAGACGACGGGGGTCGTGGCTGCGCGACCCCAGACGCCGCGACGCCGGCATTGTGTGTAGACGCTAATTTTACAATAGCCGTTTCAGTGCCAGTCCGTGAGCGAAAAGCACGTGCGGCGTCCCGACGCTCTCTCGTACGACGCTAACGGGATGAGACGCGACGACGTCCTAGGGGATGGCTGGGAGCGGCAAGGGGGTGAATAAGAGAGAGCGAAGGTGGCCGAAAGTGAGCGAGATAGGTAACGACCGCTATACCGAGGCGTAAATTTAAACGATGCGATCTTTAAAGGGGGACTTTTGCACGGGCATGATCGCACATTATAACTAAATATAAACGTCGCTATGCGTCTGTATAGTCACTCCCATCCGCGTGTGTGTTGGTCGATTTCGTGATTTTAACCCGTTCGTGTCATACGAAGGGATGGAACCAAAAATTTTGTTCAATCATAGTCGATTAAAAATATTTAAAAATATTTAAAAATATTAGAGACGTAATAAATATTACAGACTTAATGTTCTATTTTGATCTCCTCTCTTGGGTGTAAAGGAAGTTGCAGGTATTCAAAGTTTATTATTAACGAAATTATAGTTATGGAAGGGGTACAGTGTAAATGTAATGGCGAACCATCACGTTGTATCTGATTACGCTAATACACATCGAGCATCAATGTCATACTGGATGCAGGTGAAATTATTGCAGGTTCTACTATCTGAGTCCACGCGAAGGGCCTTCATTGACGTTGCTCGTCAGCCCCTGTAGCGGACCGATATCATGGACTGTCAGTTACGTAGAACCACCAGAGAACACCGAAGAAACCGAGGGCACGAAATGTAAGAGAAACAAATAGAATCGTCATTCCTTAAAATACTTGCTTTGGGAAGCAAATCAATTTAACGATATTAATTAATTCTCTGCTTCAATAACCATCTGTTATTGTCGCTATTGTCAGGATTATTGTGAACGATTTTGAATTGAATGATTTTTAAATGATAATTGAACGTGTTTGCGCTAATGCAACAGCGCAAACACGATGGCCAGTGAAGTCTTTGAAGCCAGGCTCGCCCCTTTTCACGTACCAAGGCGCGGAGGATCAGAATTTCACGATACCCAAGACACGCGCTGGCCTTTATTGGTTCGAAATTCAAGCATTGGACCCCCCCGATGACAATTTACAAAAATTGACACCCGGTACGGTGCTTTTGTACGCGACGTCCAACGACTTGGATCACGTCACGGAATGGCACCTTAACGACACGAAGAATCGTCGTCGTCCGTTGAAGTTTCAGCAGAGGAGAAGTAAACGGCGACTCACGGTGTCCTGGAACAAAAGGTACCATTGTACCGTCGTGGTACTTTCATGGTTATATCGTTTATTAACGACAAAGTTTGAGTTATCGATCGATATACCATATCTGAGAAGCCAGCTCTCGATGGACGCTAGGAATTCGTGGTGGATCCGTTTTATTTTTACAGCGCCATCGACCCCCACCTCTCGCGCTACTGTTTGGCTGTCACATCGGGGTCCCAGCCTCACCCCTTGACCCTTTGCGCGGCGCAGAATGTTCTCCACGTTCATCCCCATCCAATGAAAAGGAGTTCATCGTCCAAGGAGCAGCTACACCGCGGCATTCCCGAGGGACTCCACTGCGTACGTCAAACGAAACTGACGCTGCACAGGATGAAGTACGACACTACGTACAATTTCACGTTATACGTGGTTAGTAATCGAAGGGATCGTCGAATATCTTTCATCCAGGGGGATGAAAACCAATGACTAGGCTGCGAATGTTCATGCAAATTCATATTTTCACAGCTACAGAAAAAGATTATAATTTTCTTCCACAACCTTTCCACCTTTTAAGGGATGTATACATGTTATTTGTTTTCAACCATTTCGATATATTCAGATTGTACCGCTCATCAAAAATCAACATGGACTTTTCAGACAACCCGATATTCTTGCATTTGTACACATTCTCACACATATTCCGATGTTTCGACTTGCCATGAGTGCACAAACATCCGCAGTCCATCAACAGCCTAGTCGAACGTAGAGCCACAACTGTAGAACTGTTTTTACTTTGTTCCAGGTGAACACTCGAAACAACGTCTCGAATCGAGTAGCCACGGACACGATGAAGTTCCGAAAAACTCCAGAGTTGATGTTGCCCAATGGACGTTACACCACGGCCAGTTTGCGCAAAACTGATGGATTCGTTAATTTCCGCTACCGTCCTCCAGAGAACATCTCGAGCACCTTTCATATTCTTCCGTGCGGTGGTGGAATCGTCAAAGCCAAATTAAGCGGCCCGGGAATTTTACGGGTAATAAAACATCTTTCGATGCGTGTTCGTGCCATAGGCTCTCCAACGATCTCTACGTACGGTGATTAACTTTAATATTCGTAATTGAGGTGATATTCGATGTTGAACCATTGAGTCTGATTAACAAAAGTACAAGGACGCGTGTTTTATTCGTAATGTTTCTTATGAAATAAATCTTAAAGAAAACAGGATCTAATCAGGTTCTAATTTTGATAGAATATTAAAGTTACTCTCTGTACATAGGAACGGGTGCAGGCAAAATTTTATTCAAATGAATAGTTATATTTTTATTTGTACCCTATGTGTTATGTACCTGAAAGATTTATCTAGTTTTTCTAATTGTTTGCCTGTTTCTGCATAGGAAGCTCTATGTAAACGTAATTATATATTGGTACTGAGTACTTGCATCATTATTCCGAAATTTCACTGTAGCTAATAATTCATGTCTAAAAAAAAAAAAAAATTTTTAATTTATATCATCTCAATTACCATGTATGTACATACAGGAAGAACGTGATACGATTAATTTCGATAGTTTTTACAGCTCAATTTCACATTTATGATGAATTATTTGACTTCACATGCAGCACATAGTTCTAATTATTCGTATTTATCCGTAGCTTCGTGAAAGACAATTACATTGGACAGATATTATGTTTCATGATTAGGTACGGTTTCGTGTGAAATGAAAGGTTTCCGTTGTCGGTATCGATATTATAAATAATCTACGTTTGTAGGAAAAGGAAGTAGTAGGATATGCGTCATTAAGGGTGCCACCTTTAACTTCAGGAAAGACGTACACGTTACGGATATCCGCCACGCCTCAGGAGCTAGCACGAGTGTTCGCCATAAAGGTATTAGCTACCCAGGAATCCTCTGCGATATTTCCACAGGTGTGTTAATACGAATTAATTATCTTTCGATTCGAAAGCGTAGAAATATCTTCTTGGTACGCAAATTTTGTTTCTCGATTCGATATTGTCTTGGTGAATCCATGAGCTGCTTATGTGATAAAATCTTGCAATTCATTTTCCAAAGCGGTTTATGGAACATACTTTTCCACCTAATTATAAAATAATCACAGATCTTTCTTTTTCTTAAAACAAGAACAGTTTAAAGTTCGTAATTATTCAACGTCGACCAACTATAAATCTATAAAAGATACCCCGAGTATCGTCGTCGTTTTAATGTTCACCTGAGCAAGAATCTGTCATTTTTATCCCGGAAGAAGTCAGACCAAGTGTGATATCCTGTTTAGATACCATCCAGAAGTGCGCCGCGCGAATACAGATCCCTAAGAACCTGCCACGAAGTGACAATAGGGATAGAATCAGCTGGCACGGCCAAGTATTGTATTCTGGTGCAAGAGTTAAAAAGCGCCTCGTCGTTGGCCAGAATAACGATCCCAGACCAATGTAACCTTCATCGTCGACGACGTTCGGACTACACCTTCGAAGTTTGCGAAGAAAAACAGAGTCCACCGAAGGATCGAGCGCTACCGTTCACCCTTAAGCGGTTGCAGCCAGGAAAGGCTTACGTTTTGCAAATCACGGCGCAAACGAAGGGACAATCTTTGTCCTATCCGTTATTAGGTGTACGCACTCGACGTTCCTGTTCACCTTGACTCCGAAAAGCCAAGCAAAATGAAAACAACCAATGATAATTGTTAAGAACGAACATTTTTCGAGCACCTGGACTGGTTCGATCCTGTATCTCTATATTTGTCGTTTGTTTTAGTTTCCAACGATTATTTCCCTCTACGGAAGATCTAGGTTACAGCGACGACACTGTAATTGTCGCGTGGTTATCCTCACTCTTTATTTATTTTTTAGGTTCAGTTTCATATAAATTGTTCGAGAGTCTAAATACACGTTCGTTCGTGGTCCATCATCGTTGAACGCTAAATACACCAATTGAATATTTAACTTAACGATTAATTCGATAAACTAATATCCGAAATAAATGAATTGATTTTTAATATCCTCTTTGCTATAAACGAACACGTTTTTATTTCGATAATCTGCTATTCCGTTTCGAGGCTAAATCTAGTCTAGATCTACAAACGATCCGTGATCGAAAATGATTCACCTGGAAATATGCATTTCTTTTCTAGTTTGAGTTCTTCTTATTGTCTTGATTGTAAAAAAAATATCAATATCTTTGTCTTTCCTCGAGAAAAGATTCTTCTCTTCTATTCGAACTAAGCGAAGTAAAAGAAATCACGTAGGTACTAATTACACGATCATACTGTAAATACATCGTAAGTTTAATAACATACCTACTGTTTAAGTGAAACGTGGAACGTGACACGTGAAAACGAACAACGAATGAAACCATACACCGCGGTGCCGATAGTCACGACTATGCCTACTGCGTGGTCACGAATGAATGTTCAGTTTTATCGCCGTTCATTTATACAAAAAAGTCTGTCATTTTAATCCTGTGTTATGTTATATACCTGTGTAATGTAAGTTCGTAAATTGAGATTAATTTTTTTTAACATAAATACCTTTTGTAAATGTAATATAATACAGTCTATGAAATATAGATAATTCTAAGAGTACAAATTCCATTGTCAGCATTCCATTGTTGATGACACTACAGCTCGGTCTGTATCAAGTCCTTGAGCTTTTCACCGGGTGAGTTAGGCGGTTCGAATTGCAGCAACGATGCTGCATCGGAAAGAAGCCTTTTTTCATCTTCTCCGGGACAAGTGGACAATTCTCGCAAGGCAACAGCCGTGTACAAAGCCAATCTTGCTCCGTACGGGTCCAATAATTTAGTAGTTTCTATGATACGTTTACACAATTCAGGTTTCTTCGGATCATTCGCGGGCAGCATCTGAATCAACGAGTGACTGACGGTGATGCACTGCTGGTGGCCTGGATGCAACAGTGCTGAAAGTCTAAATCGTTAAATAAATAAACATTACAGTTGACCACGGATAGATAATAATTTCCACAAGGTTGCTTCGTTAGAAATGGAGAAAAATTATTTTACCGATGAAGAAGATCGAGCATCGCGTTTTTCTTTGCTTGGATCATAACTTCGTCGACGTCCTCCTCCAATTTCCCAGTGAACTGCATCACCTCCGAGGCTGTGAGTACACCTGGACACGAATTGCAACCCCAATCCGACTCGAAGTCCAATGGATCCTTGGGTAAAATGAGACCGTTGTCTTGAGGGCATATTAAAGTGCCCAGGTGTGTGCCCAATTCCGTTGGGTCGGAGCATCGTACGCAGTGGCAAGAAAAGTATTTTGTCTCTCGAAGATGAGCTCTTCGGGTCATTGTTGCCCACAGGGCGTGCGTGTACATCGTGCTAAGATGGTCACCCCTGAAACAGGTGATGAGATAAGCTACTTTACAATTCGATATTTATGGTATAATGAAAGCAATCCCTGAACAGTTGGCTGAGGAAGATTTAACATAGAGACGACGTACTTTTTTATGAAGCATAACGCCTTCACGGTAATACGAGGTCTTCCCTTATCATCAAATGCAAAAGTGTGTTTCGTGTTGGCCAGACAAGAGTGCTCCAAGAGGCACGCCGTTTCGTAGATCGCCACCGAGCCTTCAGGTGGTACTGTTTCCAATGCGTTAACGTCTATCAAGCCGCAAATTTTCTCCACTATGCTATTCCCATCGGGACTATCCGGTAGAAAACGTTTAACGTGCCGAACCACGTCCTGAGCCTCGGCATATGCGGTTGTTCCAGGTCCTCGAGAATCCTCGTGGCTCAATAATTTTTCTATAGCTGTCCAAGTCTTGGACTTCTTCCGCCAGAGTATTAACATACGTATCACCAGAAGAACGTCACACCTACGAGAAGTATGGTACGTTTCGTATATAAACAGAATTAATAATAAAACTGGCCCGTTGTTATCCAGCATCATCCATACGATTTCACAAACCTGGGAACGATCCTGGCTTTCACCAATAACGAACACTCCAAACCGTGTCTATTCTTGTCAGTAAGACTGGGACAGTGCATCTGGCAAGCAGGCCAAAGGCATATCGTGCACCTCGCGCTGCTGGACATGCATTGTTTACCACAACCCACGCAAACCCTTTGATCCGTGTGCAGAGACGGGCCCCAAACCAGCGGCGATTCTGAGAGGATTACATCGCCAGGGTTCAGATCCCTCGACGCCAGTAAATGGCGTCCTAGTTCAGGGTTCTCGTGGATCTCCCACGCGTGACAGACTGACTTGTGCCTTGGCCAGTCTCGTCGCTGATGATCCTTGCTGCAGTAAACTTGCAGCTTGCAGCCGCTGCACTTGAGGGTTGCATTCGTGGAGTCTCCGCAAATTGGACAGGTAGTTTCTAATTCCATAGTCTGAACAGACGACTGGACATTCAATCGCTGTGATCTCTAAAGCCGGCGACTGATTTGCAACAGAACATTGTAATGTAACGCGAGCATTCGCTTAGTCTGGACGGACTCTTGCGCTCGGTTAGCGCTCGATCGTGCTCCACTGGTCTGTCGGTTTTTTCACGAACCTCTTTGATCGTCTACTTTTCACTGAACTGAGTAGGAAGCATCGAGAGAGAATTCAGCCGAGAGTTGGAAGCGAGCATTCGTG
The DNA here is from genome assembly GCF_026283585.1 of Hylaeus volcanicus. Taxonomy (NCBI): domain Eukaryota; kingdom Metazoa; phylum Arthropoda; class Insecta; order Hymenoptera; family Colletidae; genus Hylaeus; species Hylaeus volcanicus. Next base: position 25,294,540 of record NC_071978.1, on the reverse strand, counting down.
ATTCCAAAAACGACCTCGTAATGTAACGCTGGTGCCGAACCGTACAATTCGTGCCGAGCAGTTACATTACAGCGTTCTGTTGCAAATCAGTCGTCGGCTTAAAGTCAAAGTCAGGGTCGATGTCATCTACCGAGGTCCTTCGTATTCATTCTAAGTATCACGATCAAACTGAAGCTTTAATTAATTTTTTTTATTGGGAGAAGTCTTCTAAAGACATCCTCGATCTTTAAGAAATTAGTGTTGACAAAGGAAGAACCCTCAGGGGCTATAGCTATATATGTTATTGTAGCTACAGTACGGGTTTAGCAACCCCGAGGTACCCGAGCTATAGGGAGACTAGAGCTTTTTTTACATTTATATTATTTCTTCTGATAAAGTAACAATAGAACTCGGGCAGACAATACTTGAGGTATTACATACGTGAAAATTATGTTCACTTCAACGTTAAACTTTATTGTTGCACTAGACTCATAAGTCAGGGATGATCGGTAACAACTCGAGATATGAAGAAGCTGTAGGCGAAACTGCATATGGGAATATATGTATTTATAAATCGAGCTTTTAAGATACCTTCTTAGTCGAGAATTAAAAATAAATTAAAATAAAATATTGAAATAAAAATTAATTTAAAAATGTAACATAAACGCAATTAGCTCCCCTAATGTGATGGAAAGAAATTTAATTATCAGTCGAGGATTAAAAAGAAAATTAATTATACTCACCTGAGAGAAAAATAATGCAAAACTGATTAGGAAAACAATAAAATGAAACAACGCATCGGTTTGCGAGAAATTCTTTTATTAACACTCCATTTTCCGAATGAGAAGAAAATATCGGTAAATGAAATAACAGTGTAGTGCTAGCGAGTAGACTTCTGGTACTGGCATTACGGGGTTCTGAAACCACGGCAGTCTACACGCCGGCAGTTTAATTATAGACGTTCCTATTTTTGACAAATAAAACTATGGGAGACCCACGCCGTAAGAAGCACAGATTTATCGGAGGTAATTGTTATAAACAATTTATTGTCCATTAGCGTACTTAACGTCCACAGAATGTTGATCGATTGAAATTGATAGTTGTGCATGTTACGATAGACAATAATCGCTCACGTTGGAGATTAATTATCTTTACAAGAATATACATTATGGAAGTTATTTGTCCCGATGTTTTTTTATCTACGACAAAACTCAGCACCCTTTTACGCTAACTCTAACGATAATACGACAATTGTATTTACAAAAAAAAATCGATCTAACGGATATGCGTGATGAACTATATCGTAGGATTTAAATTTAACGAATGTGCGCCTATTCGTGAAGAAATTAGGAAAAATATTTAAAGTAAAAAAATATCGAAGAGCAATCTCGTTAACCTAATATAAAATAGTCATAATTAATACGTACAATAATAATTGCTTCTTTAACGACGATACTGTTCATCTAATAATTATTTCTTTTTTAATAATGATCAACATGTATATTACAATGATATAATATTGAGAGTCTCCAAGACAATAATAAACTCTAACCAGAATATTATTTATAAGAAATATAAATATCATGAATCGCTTCACATGTAGCCTCTTATTGATTATTCATTCTTAGAAGAAAGTTAAATGTTTACCTTCTATTCTGTTTAAATCGCACGAAAAACTGGACTATTAATGTACGTGAATTACATATACGATAATACATATATACATACGCATTTACATACACATACAATCTGAGCGTATTCAATGGATAGTCTGATCATGACCGTCACGTAGTCACTAGATTTTTCGTCTGTGCATACGCATCCTTCACTACTTCGCGCAGGTTTTGTCGGGCAAGTAGAAACGAACGACAAGGATCAGACCTGAATAATGGCTGTTTAAATAGATTCGAGAATCGAATCCTTTAGTTCGCACTTCGCTTTAGTAAAAAATATATACGAATTAAAGGTGGAAAAGCTATGTATATTTCTACATCATATCGCACTAGACCATTCTTCTATCTCGTCAAGACCCATATCAAAAGTTATAGAATAAAATGATATATGGATTTTTTTTTTATTAATGCATCTTCATTCTTCAAGTCCATCTAAAAAATCCATCATCGCGACGTTTATTAACCTTTAACTTTAATCCAGAGCGCAACACTTTAAATATATTTCTAGAATTGTACCCATTTAACCAACAAAAATATATTACTACAACACCGCGGCAGATGCAAAAATCGCTATCTCTAGTTAAAATCATCACACTTATTTAACATTAAATCTTTGTTATTTAAAAAACTTAAGGTTTTCAACATCTTACAGCGAATTTCGTGTAACACTTTACGTATTCGGGCAGAAAGAATATTCTCATAATTAATATAACCAAAAATATAAAATTATTTTAAGATAAATATATAATGTTAATTGAACGAAAAAAGAAACTGAACTTGTGACAAATCATATTAATTAAATACCGCAGTAACGTAACATATTATCGGTTAAAACTTACTTCGAAAGACTGAGATGTAGTTCAATTGAACTATTATGTTACGAATGATCATTTGATAAACGGTACAAAAATCTAGGCGAACCATATAAATTTATTCTAATAACAACCAGGTCACTGTATTAACTATCACGTAACTTAGAAAAATAAATACTTAGAGTTAATTTCTTTTCACTTTCTTCCTTTTTATTTCACGTGTGAAGCGAATTATAAAATAAAATTAATATTTTCGATCCTATTATCAAATAAATACAAACCGATAGAATCGGTAAAATTGGTTAGCGTTCTTTCTTTGTGTTACTTTTAACAGTACCATTGACACTACGCCACGATTTACGAAAACAAATTGAAGATCTTACCAAATGCCAAATGTCTTTACCTGTACATACTAGATTATAAACGATCAAAGATGGCGACTCGTATTCGTTTGGAACGATACCATCAACGGAAGATTCAAAGAAACTAAATAACGGGAACCAAATTCTTGTTCTATTCGAATCGCGTTGCATTAATGCCTGGTTATTCGCTAATGTATGATAATATAGAAATAGTCGAGAAGTTATGTAAAATGCTACAAAAACGTCAATGGAATAATGCTCGTGTGCTGCTAAGATGAAAAATATACCAAACATATTGAGCATCCAAGTAAATGTATGTAAAAAATACAGCGGTGTTGGAGTATCTGCAAATAAGAAAGTTATTAACTATCATTTCAACTTGCCGTAAAAGTCTTTTTCAAAATATAATAATGCTTACATTCGGTAATGAAAAAATTTAACATAGTGAGTGCAACAGTATGGCCGCTAAACATATAATCGCCGCAGGTTCTAACACCTTGAATAGACATACCAGCTCCGCGCCATATAACATAAGCCATGGCAATCTTATTGTATAGCTCGACATATGCAGCGCTATTAAACAGAAATGATAATAGATTTCTTATTTTTAATAATTATTTCGGTCGATAGCACGATGTTTATACCTTGTCCAATCTTCAGGTACTGTTCGTGGTTGACACTGTAAATGTGCGCCCGGTACTGACAAGGAAGTAATAAGCATTGTAACGCATCTTAAGAGGAAGACTGTACCAGATAAAGCAAAAAATCTTCGTAATAAGATAAATCTGCAAAGCATATAAACATTTACACACATTTTTAGTACAGTGTAGTTGAAAGTCAAAGAAATACTATAATATACTTTACCTGTATTTGTGAAAAATTAGTACAATGAGCCATATTGCAAACAGTATGGTTCCTGTGACTTCGCACATGTCGAAAGCCCAGGGAATATGTGGCACGTTATCTAAAAATATGTCAGGTAATGGTGGATATTTTTTCATGTCAGGCACTCTATCATGAACAATGACCATCACAAAGGCAGTAATCCACGTAACGATAAATAAATATGCTAAACTAATAAAAGTTTTCCAAATTTCGGGTGGCAAATGGGATGCATGACCATCTTCTGATACCGATGCAGAATAAAATTCATGTTCTATAGAACCTTCGGTATTTAAACCAGTACTAGGCATCTGTAAAGAAATATACACTAATATTATCATATAACTTTAATTAAAATGTACTTAACAAATATATAATTTTTGAGTTTAATCATTTTAATCAGAAAGTGTTCACTTACTTCGTTTTTATGATGGTTATAAAAATTTGATGTAGGAAATAAATCAACGTATCCCAACTCAAATAATACTGCCATGTTATCTCTTTGTACCTGTTTTATACTAATATATAATCTTTTTAGATCCCCAATTTTCTTTATATTCATGCCTTTAGACTTTAAATCATCCTCTTTTAGAGTCAGCAGTACCTTTCCATCGATTTCATGTTCAAGAAATAAATCAATGAATTTTTGATGTCCTGTCTCAATAAGCCAATGTGACACATCGCTTTGAGTCCAATCAGCAATATTTTTAGCAGGCATTGTTTATTTTTATTACAAAGTTATACAAATCCTATATAACAAAACACGAGCAATCTATTTAATATTCAAATGATAATTGCATTACATACAAAATTTATAATATATACACATTAAAAAACATAAAGAATGATCTCACTAGTAGTGTATAAACATTATTTAAAAATGCTCGGAACACTATTGTGTGGTATCAATTATGTTTTTAGGCATTGACAGTAATAATAATAAGGAAAATAAAAACACACTAGTATAATACGTTAAATCTATATATATTGTCTTAATCGAAAATGGTATCGTTTTCACCGATAAATTATTCTTTGTATCTGTTACATTTTACACGTCTAACCTAATTACAGAACATTATTTACCTACCTTAAAAATTTAACACGTGGATTATCAAAGGTAGATATCACAATTTTTTAGTGCGTTTAGTATACATAATGTATGCGTGTAATCAATATCGTATTATCGTTAAACAAAACCATACATTGGCAGTATTCGTAAACAAATCAATCCAGACAAAATCATCAAAATGTCACGAGCACATTTGAACACATTCATCGCCTAATTACTTCGTCAATTCGAGGAAACAAACGCAGATCTTGACACATTTCGTAATTACTTAACGCAACATTAATTCTTAGTCATATCAATTAACGATAAATACTAATAAATTGGTTCGATCGACGGAAAGAAAGGAAATTCTGCATCGGATACAAACGTATACAACATAAATGAAAATCATCTTAAAAGGAAACGTCGGAAAAGATGAATCGCGTTGATTGTAACTTCATTTTCCACAAATATATATATAACGTTAGACGTCAAATACTATTTCTCGCTTTTAATACATTAATTTTCGACTATGTATACACGTAGTGACATTTCACTTCCGTACTGCCTCGGATGTATGTCGTGCCTGAACTTCATTATGCATTTGTGCATAAAATTTTCCTATAACAACAGTGCCAAACAATTTTTCTTTGTTATTGATTTCGGATGAGTGCTCATCCTGAAACGTATAAAGATAACGGACTATAATCAGTAACAATTACTCTTTCTTTGCGACATTTGTATCTGCAGTCTCGATATCTCGATCGATTTCAACCTCGACTAAGGATTTGTTTACAAAGTCGCATTTCAGATGTATCCAGAAAGACCAATGCTCTGTGAACGGGTTAGCTTACAAATTTTTCAATTTCAGTCATAGCGATCGCTCCCTGATAGCAACCAATCACTGAACTATAATAAGAGTCGTTTTACAGTGGCGCTATCGGTGGGAAAACGCCCAAGCTTGTAATGAATGTAATTCCTACTGTTGCCGCTAGATGGCCAGTTGATTAAAATTAGTGGCGCCATCGGTGGGAAAACGTTCAAGTTTGTAGTGAAAATAGTTCCCGCCATTTCTATAAGATGGCGCCGTCGATATGTTTCAATCAATTATACTTTATTTTTCATAAATGCATATTTGATACGATTCTTTGCTTCGTAACACTACAATATATTACTATAATATATTATTTAAACATTGACCTGCTATTACATAAAGCATAAAATTTTAATGCAGCAATAATTATCGACCCTTTAGTAAGTTTCGCCACCTAATAGCAACAGTGGAAACTATTTTCACTATAAGCTTGGACATTTTACCACGAATGGAGCCACTAGTATTAATACCAGTTTTAGTACAGTTCAGTCATTGGCTACTATCAGGGAGCGGTCGCTATGTTTAGGAGCGAAAAATTTGTAAGCTCCACTCGCTCACAGTGCAGCTTAATGAGCGGTAGCCTCTTGGATGCACCCATTACATTCACTTCAAAGCACACGCACGAAGCGTGAGTTCAACACTTCGAGAAATCGAGAGAGAAGAGAATTTTGATTCTTTCCTTCTCACTCTTAACAAAGAGGTCCAAGTAAAATCAATTACAATAAATGAATTACAATACTCCCTGACCTGTATTTACTCTTGTAGCCAGAAAATTGTAATCATAAAATAATTATATTCATAGTAGATGTACCCCAGACTGTCAACCACGATTGTATTTCATTTATCAGCAATTTGGGTCCCAAGTGCGTCGAGAGTGAGAAGGAAAGACTTATTCGTCTTCTTTCTCAGCTTCTCGAACTTGTCCGAAGGGGCTGAGCTCTCATGAACACGTTGTTCGTAATGAGTTTGAATTGGTATGCGCATGTGGGAGAGGGAAATTTTCTTTGAGTCACATCCACGTCCTCGATCTGTCATCACAGATTGGTATGACGTTGGCGTTAGTGACGTCGCTGCCGGTTAGAGCGCAGAGGAGGAATTACAGTATAAACTGTCGTATTATCATGCTATGGCGTATCATAGCATCGCATAGGTGCAGGAAAGTAGTCTGTGACTGCACGGTGCGGACGTCATATCATTTGTCAACGGACGTAATTATTTCGATTCTTAACGTGCTCCTCAATTTTCTCTTAACGCGTAGACAGACCATTACACCGACAACGGCAATTGCACATCAGACCTGAACCAACCTGAACTGTTAGGCCGATCGCACACGGTGCAACCGAACCAGTTTCAAACCACTCTGAAACTAGTTGCAAGCGACCGTGGATCCAATTTTTCAGTAGGTAAAACAAAGAGCGCAAACGGTTTGCAACACTAATTTCAAATCGGTTGCGCCGTGTGCGATCGGCCTTAGGCATTCTTGTGCTGAGTTGGCAGTCTTGACAACTCTCTAACTGTACTGTATATCAGATGGTACCGTGAACCGTGAATTCAAAGTGGTGTTTAGTAATGAATGTACTTAAGCGATATACTTAAATATTATTACTTAATGAGCTATGAGTGGCCAAAAATTTCAATATGACGAAAGTGGCGGGACATTTTTCTATTTTTTGCTATCGTTTCTGGCGCTTCTCTTGATACCTGGAACGTATTACCTTTGGCCACGTTGCCCGAAGCAAGGTTAGATTTTTATTATTCTATTTGGTTTAACATAGAAATTAAATGACATTGCCATCAAGTTCCGTAATTCTTAATATTTCCCCCCAATTTGAAGAATTTCGACTTGTTTTATGCTTCCTTCTGCCAATATGCAAACCCGCTCCATAATGTTGTGACAGAAGACTAATCATCTCTTAATTGTGAATATCCCGTTAGTAATTTACTAATAATCTCGATAAGAACGAACAGTATTTGAAATATTCGTACACAAAGAAAACGTTATCGAAATATTCGATGCTCATAGACGTACGAACTTTTCATTTGGTATTCATTTATATATTTAAAAAATATATGCGACTAATACATATGTACAATGTTTTACGAACAACTTTGACTCCCCTCTAATTTACACCTGTTAGCAGTACGTTTTAACAATTGATGTAAAAAATTATTTGATTAAGTTTGCAACACTATACAATGCACTATAAAAATGATTTTACTCCAAATAAACGAAAAATTCTAAAAGATTCTATACGTTGAAGTTCTTGTTTAAATAATTTCAAGTCATGACGATTTAAAAAATTGGTCAATCTCTTTTAAATCAATAGAAATTTTATAACAAGTTTATACTTTAATAAAGCGTTACATAAAATACACATAAAGAAATTAACCTTGGACATGATTGTTATCTGTAATTAGATCCTGATCAAGAGGCAAAAGAGTGTCAGTGCGATGGATGTAAAAAGAAAAAGATTATCCTGCAACTTAACGAACCTTGGAAAGAAACCAAAGCATTATTCACGTAAGATAATGTTTAGTGTGTTGCTGCTTTTATATATAAATTATAAAGCTTTCTTTTAATATTACTATATCATTATAGAAAATTCCTTATTATCCTTGGATGGGTAATCCTTATTTTTCTGGCATATAAAGTATCACAATTTGATTATGAAATGGCCAATTTTGATCCATTTGAAATACTTGGAGTATCTGCTGTAAGTGTATTAGATACAGAAGTATTTCATTTATACAGAGACACATGTATTGATAATATTATGATTATTTATAGGGTTCATCACAGAGTGACATTAAAAAAGCTTATCGTAAACTGTCTTTGATTCTCCATCCAGATAAAGAGACTGGAAATGAAAAAGCATTTATGAAACTAACCAAAGGTTCGAATTAAGATAGAATATTGTAGAATATATAAATCACTAACAGATATGCGCTTTTATACTAGCAGTTAGTTATATAACAATTTAAATATATATCTCTAATTTGTAATAATGCCATTATAAAAATAATATCAACTGTAGATATTAATATCTTTGGTTGCTATTAAAAAGTAATAATATTCTCCTCCATATTAATAGCTTATCAAGCATTAACGGACGATGAAGCACGCAAAAATTGGGAGAAATATGGAAATCCAGATGGTCCACGAGCAATGAGCTTTGGTATAGCCTTACCATCCTGGATCGTTGAAAAAGAAAATTCTGTATGGGTTTTGGGATTATATTCCTTGGTATTCATGTTTGCTTTACCAACAGTTGTTGGAATGTGGTGGTATAAGAGTATTCGTTACACCGGTGATCAAGTAAATACACAACTAATTTTAAAAGACGACTTAACATTCATTGAAAAAAAAAACAGATTGAATTATTTTATCATTTGTTCTTAGGTTCTATTAGCAACTTCTGAAATGTATTCTGTCTTCTTTATTAAAACATCTTCAATGTCCCTGAAAAGAGTCATCATGATTTTAGCTGCTTCTTTTGAATTTTATAAAAAACAAAATGCAGAAATAGTTGAAAGGCATACAGATAGCGAGGAAGTTTATTGGGTAAGATATAGTTTACGACATTTTAGTGAATTTTAATTGTTTCATACAAATTTTGTACAGTTTGTACACTTTGTTACTTTCAGCTCATCAAACAGTTACCTCAGCTAGGAGCAAAAAATAAGGAAGGTCCATTGTGTAACTCATATTCAATTAAAGCTAGGGCTTTACTTCATGCACATTTGTTTCGTATACCATTAAATCCAGAAACATTAGACAAAGATAGGCAGTACATAGTGAAAAAGTGTCCATATTTAATTCAAGGAATGGTAACTACTGTTAATCGAGTGATTTTATTAGCTTATGCTAAAAGAGGTAAATGAGTATGCTTTACAAACTATGAATTTTCTTCTGTTTGTATAAAATGCTTTTATACACTAAATATGGTATAATCAATATAGATTTTAATGTTTTTTTCATTCAGTTTCACGTTTACCAAGTATAAAAACGGTGGAAAATTGTATGAAACTATGTCCAATGATAGTACAAGGTTTTTGGGAATTTAAAAATCCTCTTTTACAATTACCACATATAACCGAAGATAATTTAAAATGTTTCTTAGCAAAAAAGGTATGATGAGAATATAATTTTATATGTAAACATTCTATATCATATTTAATTATGTTGTATTTAGAAGCTGTTGTAGTAATTAGATTTTATTATTAGCATCAAATCAAAAGTCTTCAACAATTTGCACAATTGAAAGGAGAAGAAAGAAGACTGATCCTTAGAAATTTATCAGATAGCCACTATGAAGATGTTATGAAAGTTCTTGGAAGTATGCCATACATAGAATTTAAAGTACGATCCGAAGGTAAAATATGTTTAATATTTAGTCCAACATAAATTCTCTCTATATTAACATATAAAAAATTGTTCGATCTAAACATGACTACCAATTTTGCTAATGCAGTAATTGACGACGAAAATCCAACGGTTTATACTGCTGGTGCTATTGTGACCGTAACAGTATCGTTAACTCGCAAGGATATGAAACATTTATTTGGAGACGATACTGTCAAGGAACAAGTAATGATCGATGACAGTAAAGTAGGTGCCGAACCTACCGATGAAGTGTCAGAGGAGCAAACACAATCTGTTAAGAAGCCAGCATGGCTTAGACAGAGGAAAGGTCAGAAAAAATCCCATAAAAAAGGCACTAGTAAAAAATCTACTTCTATAAAAAATGCACAGACACAGTCCCAGTCTGGCAATAATAATGCTCAACAAACAAATACTCCTAATTCAAAGAAAAAAGAAGATAAAGTAGAGAAAGAGTCTTCCAAAGATAAATCGTCAGATGTTAGCGATAGCGATGTTGACAGTGATAGAAGCGACGACGATGACAGTCATGATAAAAAGGATGTAACTATCGATGATGATGATGATGATACAGAATGGGAAAGGTAAAATATTGCTTTTGTGTTGCATTACTATTTGTAACATTAATTGTTATTACCGACATTATTACTTTCAATATTCGTCAACATTTTTATAAATAGGTTTCAACAAAAAATTTCAAAGAGAGAAAAAGTTCTCGAGGGAAGAAGTAATTTATCACACGAAGTGCATTGTCCACTATTTCCAGATGTTAAACAGGAATACTGGTGGGTTTACATCTGTGATCGTAAAAGTCAAACTTTACTGACACCGCCTATTTATGTCACATCATTAGCACATTTTGAAGAAGTTCAGTTAAAATTTACAGCACCACGATGGCCAGGTGTTTATACATTTACTGTATGTTTACGTAGTGATTCTTATCTTGGCTTTGATCAGGCTCAAAATATTAAGGTATGCAAAGACATTCATTTCGTCTCACAAAACAAATTAAATTTTCTGGAATTCACATTACCATATCGTAATTATAAAAATCTCCTGCAGTTGGATGTGAAAGAAGCACCAGAAATACCTAGAGAACATCCTCAATGGGACATTTCTGACGACGAAACTGCAGAAGACATTGATGCAGCTGATGAACATTCCGAGTTCACAACCGACGAAGATATCAGTGACAATGAGTAATATCTATTTCTCTTGTGAGATTAGACAAATAGATATTTAAAAAATTCGCGTTTTTTCCTCTTTTTTTACTTATCAAGTTAATGTACAATGAACTTTTATACGTGGAATTGCATAATCGTTGATGTATGTGGACAATCTAGCAAAATAGTATGGTGTGTAAAGATTTCTCAACGAAGAGAAAGTAACGGTAAATAAAAATCATAATATTTATTTTAACATTGTTGTTTAATCCTCAGTTTAGGATGTGTATACAATTTTTTAATAAAATATACCAAAATATAAAACACGAATTTTTTCGTAATTATTAACGATTTCAATATTTAGAATTTAACAAAATATTAAATGGTAATCTTAAACAGAACTATTCATTTTTATACGAGTGAAAGCAGAGTGAAAACATTTCTGTAATACATGTTCATTCAACCATACGATTTTTTGTTAAATGTAAAGGATAAAACATACTAATGCTGTTCTACTACGGAGTAGTCAATGCCTTACTTCTGCCATAAACACAATGAATCTTAAAATATCGATCGTTTATTTTGTAAGTATACTTTATATAAAAAGTACTAATACATATATATACATTCTCGTAACTACGCGTTACTAATAAATTTTGTTATAGATACTAAACAAACGTATTTTCATATATTTGTTCCTATACATCGTATTCAGTGCTATTTCTAAAGGAGGTAAGTTCAGTAATATCTAAAATATATTCTTTGTATTCGATATTTTACATGTATTTTTCTGTGACATATCAAGAGTGTCAATCTAGAAAAGCACCTTTACATAATGCGTATAAATTAAAAGCTATTCGCATGCCTTTCTATATAATATGACACCCTCGATATATTATTTAAAGTTTATTAAGAATACGACAGTAAATCAAGACTGACAAATGCTATAACTATACTTTAATTGTACATATCACACATGTATTTGTATATATATACATTTAGATCTATATATATACACAACAAAGAAAGAATTAAATTTGTAATCTAACCTCAAAAATTACAATCTTCCGCAGATTCCTTAACCTCATCTAATGATACTCGGTGGAAAATGAAACAGAAGAGTAGTATGAATGGACCCACTTACACATTTCTTAAAACAGATAAACATGCGAATATCAAGTGGGGTGTACGATATTATATACCAAGGCAACTAAACATACCAACATATACTGAAAATATTGATTAATGAATTTTTGACATTGTTATCACAGCTCCAAACTAACCACCTCCATGTATTTCTTTTGTAACTCTATCAAAAAGTGATTTAATCTGTAAAAATAAAGAGAAAAGTAGCTCTATTATTATCGTTTACATATAGTATTTTAATTACAATTTGGAATGAAAAATTCGATTGCACTTACGTATGACGTAACACTAAATTGTCATATATCAAATCATTTTCTCCATCTGTAGTTTCATTAGGTTTAACAACAGGAACATTTGAAAGCTGCTTATCAGTCAATTCATTCGACATTTTGATATCATTATTACCCAAAGTAGTTAGCATTTCATTGTGTACGGCAACGGATGTGTTTAAGTATGCTTCCTTGTTAGAAATGTGAGGTATATTACTAAAAGTGCAGTTTGTTACATTTTGAAGTTTTTCGTGATATACTGTCGTCATAACTGCGACCGAATCAAAAATTCTTTCCAATGTTAACAATTCAACTTCTAATTTTGCCATGCGTCTAAAAGAAATAATTTTAATCTAACATAAAGTAATTATAATTAAATATCAAGTATAAATCAATTCATACATATACATACTTTATTATCTCAGAAATATTTTCATTATTAAATTGTGCTTCTAGTACTTTTAAAAATTCAAAGATTAATTTTACCATTTCTGTTGGTCTTACACCTTTATGAGATTTTTCATTCTTACACTGCTCAAATATTTTGACTGCCTTGTCGTACCTACAAATTATCAAAATGTAAAGCAGTTTTCACTAAACGATATTTAAAACTGTGTAAGAGATAACATTCACTTACAATTGCGATACATTTTTAACACAATCAATACTCTCAGCTTTATTTTTTAATTCATTACTTTCTCGTATTAACGGATTGAATTTTAATTTGATTTGATCAGTAGCCTTAGCAAGTTTAGTAATTTTTTCAAATTTAATTTCTAAAGTCTCTATCTTTTTTTTATTTACGAATTCCCTTTCCCATTCTGTACGAATTGTGGATAATTCCCTCAAAAGAGCATTTATACTTGTTAATGCATTTGTTATGTTTTTATCGAATATATTATGTCTTGAAACTAATAAATCCCTGAAATTTTACATTATCGGAGTTCATTAAGCAGAAAAAATAAACTTTTAAGAATAAAAATGTATGATGCACTTACACTTTTATAGTCAAAGCAAAAATATATAGTTGAAACAGATGTACTTCTTGCGAGGTAAAAAATATTGCTGCGCGATAATAATCTTTCAATGTTTCAAAATCCAATTGATCTCTCGATAATTCTATCATTTTCTGAACTAATATAGGAATATCTGGTACATGTGTATTTCCCATCAAAGTACTTCCACTTTCAAAGACAAACATAACTGGATCCTAAGGTATAATTATTAACTTAAGTGGAAAAAAAATATGAAATAAGTTATCTGATATAAATTTTCTATTGTTTTAAGAAAATAAATTGATACTGTAATAAATGCAAAAATTTATTCAGTACTACTTTATACCTTGGAAATTTGAGATAAAACTGATGTCCCATTTATGAGAACTTTACCAAAGTAATTTGTTAAAATTTGTTGATTTACTGGTATATTATCATCTTTTTCAATCATAGATTGAATATCCATGACAGTAGTACTGTCAGCTACTTCATATGCATTAAGTTTATATCTCGATGCGGAAAATACATATACTATCTATAAAAATAAAATATATGAGTAATGACAATATTTAAACTATAAGATGGTAAAAGATTCGGTCACTTTTTCTTCATAGAAGAATTTTTGTATTAACATAACGAAAATGCAAAATATACCTGTTTGGATAAAATGGTATTAAGTAATTTAAATACTACGAGTTGCATCTCTCCATTTTCATCACACTGTTTTCCTCTTTTCCTTGGATCCCATTGTAACACCACTCTAAACCACTCTACCAGTTTATTTCTGAGGCATCTGACATAGATTCAGTTTAAGATTGAATTAAATTACTCAATTATTATACTTTTACTTAATTAGTCCTAAATGTATTCTAAGAGTTAATACAAATTCTGCAACATTACCTTGACAGTTTAGTAAGATCAGTAATATTTTCACTAAAAACTACTTTTCCATCCGATTCAAAGGCACAAATGTCATTATCACTTTTATTTTTAATGTATTGCATCCTATATAAATACAAATTAATTAATATTAAATGATTTCCTTATTTCATCGTGATTATATAACATACCACATCATAGTATGTTGCATCTTTGGGAAAAATGGTCTTGTACCAGTGACAAGTTCATAGAAAAAAATGCCTAAACTCCAATAATCCACAGAACAACTATATTTCTGTTTCCAAAGGAGCTCTGGAGCTACATAATTTAATGTGCCTACAATAGATGCAGATATACTAGCTTCACCAAGTTCTTTTGCATATCCAAGATCTATTAATTTGTATGAAATCTGAAACATATTCTCTATGTATGTTTTGTGTCTACTCACATTATCATACTACTCACATTATCATGTTCATCTTGCAAAACTATATTTTCAGGTTTCAAGTCACGATGTGTAATATTTTTAGAATGTAAATATTCTACAGCTGAAGAAATATCCTTCATTACATTAATTGCTTCTTTTTCGCTAATACCACAGCAATTTTCTATATTATTTAAAACCTGCAATATAATAAAACATCAACAACATAAATACATATTCTTATTACATTAAATAGAAAAGATAGTAAATTCTGAAACTTACCTTTCTAAGATCACCTTTCCGACAAAATTCCATGCATAATATTGGCAACTTTATATTTTCATCTGGATATCTAAATGGTAAGTCTAATGATTTTATAATATTTTTATGATTCAAGTGTTTCATTATCTCTACTTCCTTGACCCATCTGTTTTGTTGTGAAACTGATAAATGTTCGATATTCCATTTACATTTCTTGATTGCTATAATTTACAGAATATTGGGTTACAATTTTATAGGGACTTTATGATATTTGAATAATTATACTGCTAGTATATGTTGCAAAATTAAATAGTAAATATAACATACCAAGTTTTTTATCACTTGTGTGAACCCAAAGTTCAACA
The DNA here is from genome assembly GCF_026283585.1 of Hylaeus volcanicus. Classification (NCBI taxonomy): domain Eukaryota; kingdom Metazoa; phylum Arthropoda; class Insecta; order Hymenoptera; family Colletidae; genus Hylaeus; species Hylaeus volcanicus. The sequence goes on along the minus strand of NC_071978.1, from coordinate 25,279,027 downwards.
ATACCAAATCCTCCAGTACCAAGAATTTTATTTAATCTCCAACCATCAACTAAAACTGGTGTAGCAGTCATGTTAAATGTGTTTACTAACAATAACAGATACTCGAATTATAAAACAACAAGTCGGATCGTGAACTATTTAATTTATTAAGAACTATTATAAACGTCACATTTTATTCTGTTATCATATACACTAGTTGTGGAAGAAAAACAAATTCATGTCACAAGTTTCCTCCACTATAATCTAGATAATGATTACAACTTGTAAAAGTGTATGCATTTATGAAAAATAAAGTATAATTGATTGAAACATATTGACGGCGCCATCTTATAGAAACAGCGGGAACTATTTTCACTACAAACTTGAGCGTTTTCCCACCGATGGCGCCACCAATATTATTCAACTCGCCATCTAGCGGCAACAGTTTGAATTATATTCATTACAAACTTGTGCGTTTTCCCACCGATGGCGCCACTGGTATTAAAACCAGTAATTAATATAGTTCATTGATTGGTTGCTACCAGGGAGTGGAAGTGGGAAGAATGAATGTAATATGTTAAAAACAAGTCAACTATGGGTAGGAACAATGTTGCAAGTTCAACAAAGTTGCAAACCGCTCCGCACGGAATTCAACAATGTTGCAAGTTCAACAATGTTGCAAATCGCTCCACACGGAATTCAACAAAGTTGCAACATTGTTCCAGTCCTGAAAGGAGCAATTTGCAAGTTCAACATTGGAAATGTCGGGTTTTTGCTCCTGGTATCAGGAGAACATGATATGGGAAGAGGTGGCACGAGGAATTCATGGTACGTATGAAATTCTGGCTTGATCTTACTCCTGGTATCAGAAGAACATGATATGCGAAGGGGTGACACGAATCATATTGAAAAAAAAAAATTTAATGGGTAATAATTCGATAATTACCTATCATTACTTCAATGATATGTAAGTGATACATACAGATTAAATAAAAATGTTTGTTATATAAATATTGTATATGTTTTTATTACCACACATATTTTATTTTTAATTATATTTAAATTTTTCAAAAAGTAAACCAGAGAAAGTTCAGACGCAGTTCGAAGGATTTTCTCTGGTTTAGATTCTATCAAATAGTTTAAAGCAATTTAAATAACCCGCTACTGTATATATATATATGCATACACGCGCATGCGTTCTACATTTTAGTTGATGAAACAAATCTAGGCGGCGTTACAAACTTTGTAGCAAGTTTTAATACGAGAGCTTGGTCCCCCTGATGTTAGGTGTGCTATGTGCATGCGTGTGCACGGTGTGCGTGCGTATCCTGTTCTTGGCTCGTGTCTTACCGTTTCGAACCTCAAAAATCGTTGGTTTTCGCCGGAATTTCGGACAGTTCTCTGCACGTGAAAATATTCTCGCATAGTAGTAAGTAGATTATCAAAGAGAATGACGATGAATGATCACAGAGTATGCCTGGTACTTCTTCTATCGGTCAGTCTGTTGATTCTATTGGGCCACGTAGCCGGCTCTAAAGTATTACAAATTCGTGGCATACCTAACACGAAAAGTTCGTTGTACTCACCGGAACGCGACTTCCAATGCCTCGACGGAAGCCTGTTGATACCATTTACACGCGTCAACGATGATTATTGCGATTGTGCTGACGGCAGCGATGAGCCAGGTACGCCCGCCTGCGTCAATGGCTCCTTTTACTGCGAAAACACCGGTTACAAACCCCGTTATATACCCTCTACCTGGGTAAACGACGGGGTTTGCGATTGCTGCGACGGTAGCGATGAATATGGTTCAAATAAAGAGTGTCCGAACAATTGCAACGAACTCGGTAAAGAAGCGAGACTAGAACGCCAGAAAGTGGAGGAGTTAATCAGAGAGGGGAACAAAATAAGAGCTGAGATGATCACCAAAGGCAAACAACTAAAGAACGATCATCAGAGTCGTCTGGTGAAGCTCAGAGCTGATTACGAAGAAGCTGAGCTTGTGAAGAAGGAGAAAGAACTGCTGAAGAATCGAGCGGAAGAACAAGAAACTGCTGCTCTGGAAAAATATAAATCAGCTGAACCTGAGCAACCTGCCGCAGAAGAAGGAGAAGAGGAGGAAGAACTGCATGAAACAGAAGCTGAAGACTACTTTAAACTCTTGGATTCTGATAATAGCAATACTATAACAATCATGGAACTAAAAACTAGAGTAACATTTGACAAAGACAGAGATGGAGTTGTAAGTGAGGAAGAGGCCTTGTATTTCTTGAATAACCAGAAAGAAGTCGATCTTCGAGAATTTATAGACTCTGTTTGGGCAAACATGAAACCCTTCTTAATGTTGGAGCAAGGTTAGCAGAAACGAATTTACAGCTTTGTTTCTATTTCAGATTTCGTATTTTAACTAAAATGTTTTTGTAGGTATGTTCAAACCAGGTGAACATAACGAGGAAGAAGGGCAGGAACACGCGGAAGAATTAACGGAGCAGGATAAAGAAGAAGAAGACGACGGTAACGAACCAGAAGAGGTCGCAGATGACGAGCAAGGTAAAGTCCAAGAAAGCGTGGTTCAGTACGATGAAGAAACCCAAGCTGTGGTCGACGAAGCAACGAGTGCTCGAGAGAATTTTCAGACAGCAGAGAGATCGGTGAACGAACTGCAAATGGAAATAAGGAAGCTCGAAGAGAAATTAGATCGCGATTACGGTGTCGAACAGGAATTCGCGTCTCTGGATGGAGAGTGCTTCGAGTACACAGACTTGGAGTACGTGTACACGCTGTGTATATTTGGCAAAACATCGCAAAGATCTAAATCCGGTGGCAACGATATCACGTTGGGTCATTGGTACGATTGGATCGGACCTGAGGGTCAAAAATACTCAAAGATGAAATACGACAGAGGTCTCACCTGTTGGAACGGTCCTGCGCGTACCACTATCGTCAATTTAAGTTGTGGCAAAGAAAATAAACTAGTCTCAGTGACCGAACCTAACCGATGCGAGTACGCTATGGAATTTTCTACACCTGCTCTGTGCAATCTTAGCATAGAGTCTACCGATGCACATGACGAATTGTAAATCTCGTCGTGCGTAAACACGAGATATACAAGGCACTGTGCTACTTCGAAATATAAGGCGTAAAAATTGCAAGGATGAATAACGGCTACGTCGATTCGTCCAGTGTCAGGCATGTTTTTGCAAACAAACATTTTGATGCTTATAACGAACAAGATACGTAAAATAAGTCGAAAATATGAACACTCTCATTTCGAAATAATGCGCGTAGTTATACGTTGCCAGAGTTTCTTCAAATTTATCCGATGTAATCTCGATGATTACGTTTTATCGTAGCTGTAGCAATATTTTGAAATTACCAGTACAGGTTACGTGTCCTGTCCGTTATAATATTTAATTTCAAGCATTCGAATACTTTTACGAGTCGCCGCTGCACTTCGTTCGATGATAATGCACGATAAGAAATGTAGCACGGTAAATATTGATTTATTTCTGAGATAAACTTGGGAGAATTTATTAACACTTAATAACGCGCAACGATTAATTTAACGAGTTGTCACACTATTGCGAGTAACGCAATTTTTGTTTTTAGCGTTCACGATAAACACATCCGATAAAGCCTCGTTGAATACCTGGTCATCCTTTGAACGTTACGTAACGAGTTTTATCGAACGACGTGTCACGATTAGTTATTTGTCCTTGCATTAAAAATTCCTGGTTGTTTTACTTGAAGTAAATAAGCGAATGAATTTCACCGCCGATAACACGTTGGCAACAATTAGTGACGAACTCGTGTTTGCTTCGAACGATGGAGAAACTTGTTGAAAGACAATTTAATATCCGTGATGTACGTAAATGAAATCGTTGTTACGCCGTCATTGCCAATAATTGTGTCGCCGTTACATACATTCCTGATCTTTTTGTACCAAATAAATTTTTTACTAAGCAATTGGAGGGACACGTTCGGTCTACGTAATCCACATCGAAAGTAGACACGATGCGAACCGATACGAATCGTGTCTGGTGAAGCATTTCTTTGGAATTCCTAATTGTCACCTGCGTGTGCACGCACGCCTGTGTGTAACGTAGAGATATTATATTAAAAACTGTATCAATCAGTGAGGTATTTTGTAACTGTTTGAAGATATGCTGGGTGTACCGGTGCCTCGACATGCGGGTTCAATAAAGGGAAAGAAAAATTTGTTGTCGAACTGTAATTCACGATGGCAGCTTTATTTACATCAATAACGGGCGATTTGCTCATTTTGTATTATGTGTAATATATATATATTTATATATATATATATATTTTTTTTTTTCTTTTAATTATGCGAGTTCTTATAATATTATAGCGATGGTTAACTCGATTTTCTATTTACCTCGTTAATCTAACAATCTACACGATGTCTTTTGGAGACTGAGACGTTTACAATCAACTAGAGAACTAAAAAATTAGAGGGGGGAAGATAAGTGTGATATATTACGTTTCCGCGCAGCTTATTCAACCTTACATCCAGTCCATTCCTCGTTACTTTGTTAAGGCACTTAAAAGACTGAAAAGAAGCATCTCGTCTGTCACGAAGTTGTTTACGTGACAAAGACGACACCCTCTATCGTCTTTTCTCACCCCACGATGATCGCTTTCTTCTATCAACTTACACAATGAAGAGCTCCACTATTCGTTTGATTCCAACATAGAAAAATCAAAGAAGAGCCCAACTCGATGGTCTCATTGCCCTTTCGATTATTCGCGATCGATAACGTCGAGCACTTCCAAAGTGTAAGCCGTGTCCCTGTACGTTGTTTTCTACGTACTTTTGGCGCTGCCATTAACTTTATTATTTTACAGAGAGCCACGACTGAAATCGGGCAGCTCTTAATATTTTCAAGCGCCGATTATACCCGCTCGTATCGTGTATATTCGTGAAAATAAACAAGAAACATTAACGAACAGTAAAGTTTTTCTGTCGATTTCGATAGAAAGTACTGAATCCATATGGAAAGGCAGCATTTTCGAATGATAACCTCAACGCGTCTCAAGATATGAACGATTCCGAACATTTTGCGTTTCTAACGTACCCTTTGGCCGCTTCACAGATATCCATTAATAGTAATTTCTCTCTCTTTCGTTATCTTTTCGTTCGCGATCGCGTTAACTTTGCAACGGAGGTTTCCACTTTGTATATTTACATAATGGAATGAAACACAACATTTACTCGCGTCCCTAAGCTACTGTACAACAAGTTCCACGAAACGCTAGGCTTCTACGCTAGAAGAATTTTCGTAAGCACGTCGAGGCTTACAAACTGTTTTGTTCTTACGAATTCGTAAGTGCGACACCTAATACTGGATTCAGGTGCGATCCGGTAATCTCTCTCTATAGTAGGCGATTTTTGTTACTAACAAAACAAAAACAGACGGAAATGAAAACAATTAAATAAAATACGATTTTCACGATTAGTTTACAGGTAACGGTTTAAACGAGTTCGTTTTTGAAACCGATTACGCCGAACTTAAAAGTTTCTTACGATAGTCGATTTACTTTTCAAGTTCTTCTTTTACGGCGATTAAACGAACAAATTTTGTATGAAAAAATATTATAAAAAGTTTTGGAAAATTACGTTATTGTCCTGCTTCATCAATCGAACAATTTCGGTCTCTCGTGTCTTCATCATCCTCAGCTTGTTCTCAGCTACAAATAAAATATATATAAAATAGTTCGCTAAGAAAAGGTGTTGCGTTATCCTGATCGGTGTTTAAACAGATGATCGATACTCTCGAGCATTTTCGGTTCGCTCTCTTTCAGCTTTCTTCCTCGGTTCGATCGGCCGAAACGTATTTGGATAAACGAATAATCGGTTAACGAGTGTGTGCGAGGTGAAACGTACAGCAGCTCATTTTCCGAGTTTCTCGAACATGATCAATTTCTCTTTAAAGCTTTTAGTGTCGGTAGACACTTCCGATATATTTCCATTGAGCATGTTCTGCAAATCCTCGTCATTCTTGCTGACGAGAAGATTGTCGAAGATCATCTTGTTGTCCTCTTGCTTTGCGATCGGGGAGGTAGGTTGCGAGCTGGTGATCTGCTTCTTTTTTGGATAAATCACAGAACTTCGTTGGTTGTTGCCGTTATCGGCCATTCTGGTAACTATCGTAATGGCTAAGAGTTGGTGAATGTCGATGTTCTCCTTTGATTCGGACGTCTGCCGCCAGTAGAACTTGTCTGGCGAGATTAACGACTTGGAATCTTCTGTTCCATCGGCGGCAGAGATTTGCTCAGAGTCCGGTGACATCGTGTTCTTGTTGGCCCAAGAGTCCTGCGAAAACGAAGTTTTATTAGTCGAACGCGAAATATAATTTCTACTAGAACACTCTAATAAATAAACAGCTGCTGACAAAACCATGCTACTCACGTTCTTTTCACGTTTGTCCAGAACACCGTCCGCCAGTTCCTCTTGTTTTCTCTCCTGGTCCAAGTCTCTCTCCAAACTGTCGAGAGTCTCGGTGCTCTCGGAGGATTTGTTCCTTCTCTCCGAGTCCAGGGTATCCGTGCTACCGAGCTCCGAGCTCTCTGACGATTTCTGTAGCCTAGACGGTTTCCTGACCGGCATTGGTCTCTTTTCCTCTTCCTGATCATCCACCGGCACGATGTCTACGAAACTGGTACTCGGTATTCTTTTCGGCGTCCTCCTGATCCTTCTGTTCTCCAGCCTGTCGTCCAGTTCCAAGTTATCGGAGCTCTCCGAGGACATTCTCTTCGACGACCTTCTGCAACATTTACCGAAGTCTCTGTTCTCTTCCACGTCTTTCGTCTCGCTGACCTCGATCATTTCGAAACTCTCCGATGATTTGGAGATGCTCTTCGACAACCTCTTTCCCCTGGCCAAGTTGATGTCCGAAATGCTGCTCCTCTTCTGCAGTTCTTGTGCGGTGGTGTCCGTGCCTGTCTTAGCTTGCTCCAGAATCTCGAAGTTCTCCGAGGATTTGGATATATTTTTGGAAGTTCTGCGTGCGCGAAACTCGAAACTGCTTCTTCTGCGCTCGATGGACTCGTCGCTGGTCAACACCTCTATGGCTTCCAGGCTGTCGGAGGACTTGGAGACACGGTCGGTGGATTTCGAGATCGGATTCAGCAACCTTCGAATCACTGGTTTCGATTCCTCGTACTCCGTTAACTTGTCGAAACCCTCGGACGATTTGGAGAACCAACAGGAGGTCGCTTCCAGGCTGTCCGGAGATTTCGACAATCGATTAGAGGATCTCCTGCGAGGTAGGTTGGCCTCCAGCTCCTCGAAGAGTTCCGAACCCTTCGGTATTCGATTCGACGATTTCCTCACGACAGATCGGACCTCTGGCTGCTCCTCGTTCGTTTCCACGCTCGTTCTAGACGCGTTCAAATTATCCAGACTGTCCGGAGACAAGGAAGCCACGCTGCTAGATGGCTTCCTCGGCAGCTTCGATTCCAATTCCTCGAAGATGTCCGACGTTCGCGACAATCGACTCGAGGATTTTCTAGCGACGGATACGTTCTTCGACTCCGTAGGCGAAGACGCGACGCTGCTCGTACCGGCAGGTAACGGGTCCAGACTGTCCAACGAGTCCTCCGCGATGGTCGTAATCGTCGATGTAGGTGTGTTCGCGACCTGAGGTGCTGCGCGCCTCGGAGGCCTCCGGTTCTTAGGTCGCACCGAGATCCGGTGATGGGCCGCTGTATGATTCAAGCTCGCACTTTCTAGTTGCGCTGTTTAACAAACAGAACCACCTTTTAGCATTCTATTCGGTATCATTTATCGAAACGAGAAAGACAGACTATCGAGCAATCTTCGGAAGCCACGCGCGTTGCAATCGAATTTACAGGGATTCTTTTTCTTGCGTTCTTGCTCGGACGCGTTATGGGAATGCGGTGTTAAAATGATTCACGAGACGGTACTCACGTAAGTCTTCTTTGGCCACGTGTGCAACTCGGTCGGTCGTGTCCTTTGGCGATCTTGAGTTCTGAAAAAAGATTCGTGGCACGTTTAATTAACTACGACAAGGTTCATCCTCGGATTACCAGTTCACGTGTAGATCGGTGTTACGTTGCCAACGAGTCGTCTAGATTTACAAGAGCATTGGACGAATTACTCGCGACATTGTTTACGGGCTTTCGACTGACGCGTGCAAAGTGCCGGCTATAACGGTATTAACCGCTATCGGGACGAGCGAGTGCGGCCAGTTAACCGTGATCGTTCGGAACCGGTTGCAGGTGTCGTCTCGAAAGACACTTCTTCGCCATGAAAACGTTTCGTTTGTGCTACCGTGCTCCCCGCGACTCACAACCGGTCCTTATTATCGCTCGAAGCGTAAACGCGCGGCGAACAGCTCCAATTCCCGTCGTTAAAGCCCGCCGAGGAAATCTAGGCAATCTAGCGCGAATAAACTCGGAAAGGTTCTCGGTCTACGATGCGAGCGATTTATTACGGCCCGATTGCCACGATCGCTTTAACGCAACGCAACGTTAGAAAGCATAAATTTCAAATTAGGATACGTTTTTTTTTATCTTCCATCATGTTCCAGGGGAGTTTAAAAGTAAAACTCCGATGAAATTATTCTAGGATAGAATCGTAAGCGTAGATATATTTACGTATACGCGTCTCGTACACCGATATAATCGCGGTTCTTTGGTGGATCGATTACCTCGATCGTCTCTTCGATCCGTGGGGTCGCCTCTTTGATAATCGGCGGAATCCTCTGCCTCGCTTCCGGCTTGGAACGTGGTCGATCCTCGAGCCTGCACGAAGGCCTGACGAATCCAGTCGACTCATCCTCCGCTTTATCCTACCATTTCATGGACACATCCAATAGTGCTCGTAAACAACTCGTAGCGTGCCACGCGTCGATTTAAAGCAGCCGCGTGACTTTATCAAACACGACGCCGTGTTCTTGCGTTACGAACCAATAGCGAATCATTCTATCGCGTTAAATGTACGTATTTATTTAGCTTTCAAACACGCAGGATCAGATCGATTACCTCGATCGCGTCCACGGCTCGTACGGGTTGTTCTTTCTTAGCCGGAGGAATCATCCGTCTGCTCTCCGGCTTCGACCTCGATCGATCCTCCGTTTTGCGCGCCGACCTTATCGATTCGAACGCCTTGTCCACGACGGCCTTGTCCACGACGGCCTTGTCCTTCCATACAGATTCGCGTAACGCTTTATTACGCAAGTATCGAGGGTGATTCGCTAATCCGTGAACATTTTATGTCGCCAAAGCTTGTTACGCGAGTTACGCGAGAAACTACAACAACGTGATGTCGCGTCAAATGGAATAAAATGGCAAACGCGCCGCATAAAAATGCCCACGGATTCACGAATAGATCTAAATAGAGACAACGGTCGCGATTACTCGACTATCGAGGAGTTCCAACCCCCCTGTGATCGATTACCTCGATCGCGTGATCCTCCGCCTCTTTCCTGATCGCGATCATTTGGCCCGTTTCCGGTTTCGGCCTCGACCGATCCTCGAACTTGCAGATGCGTCTGATCGGCCCTGGAATCTCGTATTCGACCTTCTCCTTGCATCCGTACACCCCGATACTGATCTTTGCCGTGGTCTGGACACTCGAGAAGCTCTTGCATCGCGCGCTATCCTGCTTGGTCCTGTCGATCAATCGTCTTCTCTCCACCGGGTTCAGGTTCAGCTGTTCGATTATCGCGCGTATGTTCGAGGAGATGCTGCCCTCGCGGTGTGACACCACCATGATGTCGGCGCGATCGATCCTCTCACCTCGATTCTGACGCGGTTACGCGGAACACCGAGGATCGATCGATCCTCCTTGGCTGCAGAGATTTCGGAATTGTCGCGAGATCAACGACATAGAGCCACGGGAACTCGGGTTTCACCGATCGCGAAATCCCTGCAAGTGTTTCAACAACGAATTCAAGCGACGGATCCTACGATCGAGCTCTTGCAACGTCCTCGGGACGTTAAGAAAACTTGGAAATTATTCTGCTAGACACAGGTTTGTTAAGTAAAGGATTTTCAGGTAACACGAAGTTCAAAACTATTCTGTCAATTCGTCGACACGACGATACCTCTAGTTAACGGTATACCTTCCTTTTTTTCCCCTCTTCCTTTCTCTGTTCTACCGTGCCCCGCGTTTCAGTCCCTCGCAGAACAATTGCGTTCGTTTCTATTATAATTGCGTTAACGATTCCCGACCATTCTCGCTTACCCACTTTTACAGCGGTTAACGTCTCTATCGCTTTTCTCAGGATTTCACGCGCGTCTTCGCCTCGTCCTTCTTTCCTTTTCTCCTTTTTCTCACGCGACCTTCTATCCTCTCGACGAAATCGCGAGCTCGATTTCGATCGCTCGCGAGCGCGATAAGCAGCCTCGGAGAACAGTCACGGACACAATGCGTACAATGCGTATCTCGTCGAGCGGAGAAACCGCGTTCTTACGCTGAAACGATAGATAAGATACACTGTACGCTTGGGGATTTTCAATTCAAGAGAAATCCTTTGTAATTTAGAGACAGGGTACGTTAAATCGAAAGAAGAGTTGACCGACGCGATTACGCAAACGGCAGGAAAAAGTACTCGAAGCAACGAATGATCTCGTAGGATCGAGCAATCGTTGAACGTGCCCCAAGGTTTCGGAGGCGACGTCTTCGATCATCGGTCGCTCGGTCAGCGAACGTTTCTCAAGCAAGAACCGGGCCAAAGACGTGCCCACGCCGATCGCCCACGATGTTTACTCAATACTCTCCACGAATCCTTCACGACTGAGAGATGCGCGTGTTGCTTGTAGTCGCAAAGTCGGTCATTGCGACGCGAATCGGTCGAGCGGGTACGACGAGCAATCGCTAAAAACAGTGGTCCTCGAATTTACTCCGAGAAGGATCGAATGCTAACAATTTCATTTCGCTCGAATCGATAACCAGTTTCAAGCGAGAACGAGATCGAACGCGACTTTTGACCGAATGTTCGAGTTGTGACGCTCGTTCAAACGTATTCCAATTTCCAACGCTCGCTTCTGCGCGCGCAACACCTTCGATTATTGCAAAACCCCTGGGTGGTGTTTCTGTAGACGGTCACACCTATCCTACCACCTGTACAAGATCTGTCCGCTAGCATTCCAACCGGATACGTACGTAGGATACCCAGCGGAAATTGCGAAACATAATAATTTTCCACGAGAGAAGAGAAAGTGACGTCGACACACCGCCAAGGAGAAGAAAACTCGACCGGGTTGCACAATCGACGTCGCGCGACGTTCGACGACGCGCAAGTGGAACGTTGGGGTCGTTAGTACGATTGCAATTACCGTTCTTTATTTTCATAAATAATCTTACGTTTCCAATCTGGTGTAATCCTTTGCGTTTCGATGTATCCGATAGCAACCGAACTTGTGTCAACGATGCTACGTTACGTTAGAAATGTTTACGTCATATTCCACAAAGATATAATCAGACGTTTATAAGAAACCCTATCCGGCCGCGTATTTACTCGTTTCGTTCCACCGTGCGACGTCTCGACCAGGGGAACGGGTCGGCGAGCCAATTTCCGAGCGGACGTTGGTTACTCGAACGGAAAATTACCCGAGAAATCGGTCGATTCCAGCCAATGAAAAATCTAAACTGTTATGAATCAGCTAACGAAACAAATTGGCAACGTGTCTGGGCAAGTTACCTTTTTCGCGGATCGAGTGAATCACCGGTTTCGTTTTTTGCGGGCGTCTTTATCCGGCGCCATACACGGATCAAACTTTCAACTTTGCTCGGCTCGTTCGCACTGTTCTCCGACAGATTTTTCATTTTCGTTCACTTGGACACGAGTCGACTGTCCAACCTGTAGGAGTAATCCTGTCGACACGAGTTCGACAAAGTATTGGGTTGTCTCAAAAGTTTCTTTCGCTTTATTAATAAGTAATACATGCGCAATATTTTATGTTTTATGTTACATTACTGAATTGTGCACGATTCATTCTGCTCCATTACTGTTACAACATGAATATCTATGAAATTAGATTGTCTATTTATATAAACACGACCACATCAAATAATTGAGTGCAACTCGCGAAAGAAACTTTCGGGACAACCTAACTATTTTGTACTTCATAAATCAAGCCACTCGACGACCGCAGTCATGAAAATTCGTAGTTTGGGAGATTATCGATCAAACGTATCCCCGCCAGTTTCTTGTCGTCGTCCGATCGTTAGGAGAATGATTCACTGGCCGGTCGACGCGTTATCCTTATCACGATTGAAATTCAGAGATGAAAGAACGAAATGGAGTTTCGATGTTCCTTTAAAGAACTCGATTACGGCGCGTTCGGATTAGGTGCGAGCAGCAAGCGCGGCAGAACATGCCACGTCGATCATTATAGCCGACAGTTAGAACGAATATTAAGACAATTTCTTCCTTAGGCAGAAGAAGGGTGACTGAACTCGCGAGAACGTTCGAGGGACTGCGTCTGTCTGTACATGCGAGAAAATGTGATTGAACTAAATGGATAATGATTGGAAGGATAGTTTGCTTGTAAAAATATATTCGACTTAACTATGTATTCGTCTTGACAAGCCAAGATTGTAGGACCTTTTTCGAGCTACGAGTTAAATCTTCTTCGGTATACTAATTTCTGTAACGGTGGTAAAACAAAAATGGAACTATTCGATTAAAGACAAATTCGAGAAGAAGTTTCGGTCTTGATTTGATCGCGAGGCGGATAGAAACAGCGAATAGGTCGTAGTCGCGATTAGATCGGCCTCTAGACGCATCAGTGCTCCGCATCGCCGTGCAGAAATCGGATCGAGTACCGTGAACGCGATCAAGATCGATTTCCACGTTGCTCGCGATCCAGAGCCTGTCGTTCGTCTCCCTGGCAATTGGCCAGCACGTTGTATCTTATTGTGCCATCATACTCAATTTGCTTTATTGCTCACCGTTACTTTTGCTCACGCGACTCGAGAGTCCACGCGATAACGAACGTTTCCCTTTCCCTCCGTTGTTCCTCGCTCGGGATCGTTTATCGGTCGAGGGCGATGTCTGATCGTTCGGTCCTCGAGATATTTTAGAAATTTTACGCGTTCAACGAGTCAATTACCGTGGATTGGTTTGCGACTGCACGGACCAGAACTTTCACGGACGTGGAAAGCAAAACAAATCGAACAAATTGCCAGATCGAAATGGAAACCGATATCGTTACGATGATCCTGCTGCAAGTGTTTCGTTAACGAACGCGCCACGCCGTAAACCTCGCTTTCTATCGACCGATCAAACGTTCCAGAGGAATTCTGTTCACAGCTAGTGAAAGTGTATCGATTTTTAACGACTGCTCGATGAACTAAATAAACAGAAGCGTAACGATAGACGTGGCATTCGCTTTAAAAAGAATCATGAAAATTGCCGACACGCACCCCGTGTGTCGGGTGAACGCTATCGATGGAACTATGTTCCGTCAACGACTCCTTTCAGCGACGAGATACGAGCGAGCTGCGTGTCAGCAGGATGTTGGAAATCTGGCACGCCACGCCGAGTGCCGTGCTCGCGTTTCCGCGGCATTGTCGTAAAACACGTAGGGAGGAACGGAGAGGAAAAAATATACGCGGAAAGAGAGAGGACCGTGGCGGGAGGGGAAAATGATCCGTGAGTCGCGCGAAAATGCATCCACCGCGACGAATCGGGAACGCGAACGCCGGACGCGATAGTTTCACTGTGATTTTTTCGTTGCTTTTCCTTTGAAACGCCCGCGCCGTTGAAAACGATGGTATTGTTTTGTAAACACGGCAGAACTTCGGTTGCTCCTTCTCCTATTAGTTCGAGATAGAAGAGATACTCGAGGTGAACGGAGTTACCGTACCGCAAATGTAAAGATGAACCGGAAGTAGGTGACACCGCGAGAACAGCGTGAAAAGAAATGGGTTAAATTCGCGAGCTGGCGTTTAGCGCGAGAGTACCGCGAGTACGTGTCTCCTTCTTCTCTTTCATCTGCGACCTCGGTCACGCTGCTAGCGCGTCCTCAAGAACTCGTTTCGAGCGAAAGAGAACTCGCTTCGCGAAGCTACACAGACGGAATACGATTCGAGGTTCGCCTAGTTCTCACGACGAGCGTTTCGTCACATCGCTCGGCTAATTGCGCGCCCCAAGACCGGATTTCATCGACCAAACACCGATAAACGTCGCCTCGTTACGTTCATGTTGGTATATACAACACGCATTTCAACATACGCGCTACTTCAAACGGTATGCAAACAAGTCGAAAAACGTTTGGCCTTTTCGACCTACGCTCTCTTGACATTTTCCCAACCTACCATCGCGAAAAACCTTCGCGAGGAGTGCAGTAACGGCATCATCGACCACTCTCTGAACGAAACAGTCCTTTTCGTTTTTCAAATCGTGTCAAGTCACAGAGTCGACGGAGTGGATGACATTCCTTTAGAAGAAAGATCTCAGGGATACGGTAACGCGAGATTCGTTGTTGCTCCGCGAGATCCAAAGTCCGGCGACAAGTTTTCGATTTCAACCTCGAGTCTGAGCAACGAACGGCTCGTTTTTCCGACTCGCATCGACGACTTCGTCGCGAGAAATCGGGTGAAATGAACGCAACAGGGTTGCATGAATGACATTTCGAACGAATCCGGTTGATGAAAAAATTTCTCTCGATTTCCTGGTCTGATTTTTGCGATCGAATAAGAAAATTTCAAGCGAGCGCCGAGCAGTGCATACGTAGAACGAATTCGTTCGCTTGTGGCCTGTTCTCGTAACGTTGCGCCGTTAGTTGAACAATGTTAGGAATCACTGGTTCAAACGGACACAAAAAATTGGTTGTTTGTAAATGTGGGTAAAAAAGGAGGAAGAGCCGAGAAGAGGCCGTTCCGTCGAGTGCTCGCGTGTTCTGAAGCGAAAGAAGAGGAAGTACAACGAATGAAGGAAGCATGCTAATTTCCATCGTTGGCTCGTACCGACATCGAGAGTCGTTTATCTGTCTTGGGATTGACCGATCGACTCGGTCTGATTGCCAAATGCGGCGAACCCTCTGCTCCACGCCGCTGAACGCAACGATACTCGATCGCAACCGTTGCGCAGAGTAAATCTCTAGCAAAAATTGCAATGCAATGCAAACTATACGCAATTGTCGCGTCGACGAATCTCGAAAAGACTTTGAAAACTTCGATTAACCGATAATTTCCTGATCTTATCATCCGAGTGTGCATTAAAAAATTAACGCCTTGCCGACGATGTCTAGATACACGATACATGTTCTTGCAAAACCCGAGACAAGCGTTATCGAGAGTTTAACGTTAATTGGATATCTCGAAATCATGTGATTTGTATTAAAACGCGAGATACTAATCTAAAGATCGATACTTTCTTCCAGATGAGGCGTGAAACAGAACTGTAATTACTTTAAGATAAACTAATAAAATTCTATTATACGACTTTTAAAACAATTATTTTCCTTTATCTTCTTACCTCGTTAATCGCGCTGAAGTTTCTAAATCTAGTTTCAATATACTCGAATATATGCCTGTAAGAGACTACATTTCGTTTTCGAAATGGAGCGACAAGCGTTATTCACACTTTCCTACGCGTTTCCTCGTAACCACGGGTAAATTTCACTCGTATACACGGTGGTCCACCGAGGAACGAATATGTTTCACGAAACTTAGACACGATCACTGCTCTTCGAACGTCGATTGAACTTGCCGATCGGAACACCCGGAACGGTTCGACTTCCGAATAGTCATGGAACGATCCGCGCGGAGCACGACTGTTCACTGTTTACGCGGAGAATCGGCTCGAAGGACTGTCGAGAGCGGGATCGTTGCGTGTCGGTCTACGGAAACCGCTAGCTTAGACTACGAACCACCTCGACCTTCGGTCGCAGCGATCGATCACATAGTACGCGCTTATGGTCGAAGCCTAGCGGGAAGCCTTTCCGCGAGAAGCCAGGTGAGAGAAGGAAGGGCGGATAAACGACGACCAGCGAGCACGAACACGTGTCGCGTGCGGAAAACGCGCCGTCGTACTGGCGAGCCGCACTGGCCAATTCTTCCTCCTCGGCTAGTTGACTTTCAGCGGGTAGAAGTGGCAATGGCAGCTGGTGACGGTAGCGGGCAGGTGACAGGGACGTAAACGCGCGATCAGGAACCACACGAACGATCCGATAACACGGCCAGGTATTGCACCGATCCGGGAAACGGCCGATTCCGCGATTCCGTTCAGATCAAAGTCTCGCGGTGCTTGACTCTACGCCGCTGGCCGCTATCGCATCGACCAAGTTTCCAAGCGCTAAGAATCGAAGCATCGGCTCCAAGGCGTGCAGGAGCGCGAAGCAAATCCTGTCCCGATACGCCACTGAAGACTAATGACCCCTGACAAGAGAAAGACAGGAACGACGTACGATCGAGGAGAGTGATCTATGAGGAATCGGACAAGTTGTGGTAACGGTGCTACCAATCTTGCTGCCTGCCAGCTGTTCGCTTCAGCACCAACCACGAATACTCCCCCGATCCCCTCCACTTCATCCTCTTACCTAGACATTCGCAACGTTCCGACAAAACGTTTCGACACCGCGAAAACGTAGCAGAGCAGCGCCGGCGGCGGCCTTTTTCGCCGAATACACGTTGCTTTCTAAAAACCGAGTCTCTCGACGGCGATCGACGCTTCTTGAACGCGTTCGCGCTCGATCGGGATATATCTCGCCGCTCTATATTCCTCGAGCAGCTTTCGTTCTCCGACATCCCCGCTGACCTATCGCAACCTCTCTCTTCCTTTCATGATCCGTCGAGCCGTGTCTCCGAGCTCGAAATAACCATTCTTTTAATCCCGTAAACCGATACACTATTCTATTCGAATAAAACTTTCCTCGTCTCTCGTTTTTTTCAACATCCGACAAACAGAAAGACCTTCGCGGACGGTGGTTCGGAGTTTCGGGTTGCGGGGAACGGTTCCGTAATACTAAACGCGCCGTATCGTCGGTGAAACCGCCACGAATTTCGGAATATCTTGTCGCAACAACGAGTCGTGACGAGCCTTTACAAAATTTCGACGACGGAACGCTAGACGCGAAGCAACGTAGGCGAGGTGGAAACGTTGAAATTCGAGGGAACCTCGCGAGACGTGCTCGTCGACTTTTCCCCGTCGAGCAGACGAGCGGCCAGGCATACCAATTTATCTGACAAACGGAGGAGTTAGGTTTTATTCGCCGCCGCTAACGGTACAGTCCTCCGGCAAGGATCTGCAAGGATTCTTTGGCCTTGCTGGCATTCCGCGACGAAAGCAACGCGGTGCGATAAATGCCACGCAAATACCAAACTGGCTCGCGGACGCTCCGCTAGGACATGATCACGTGCAAATGTCAAAAGCCGTGCACGCCGATAGGCGCAACAACCTCCTGTAAATCTTACGACGATTATCTCGTCGGGTTGAAACACGATCGAACGGGATCGTTACGAGACATTAATAATTGCATTTTTCCGAACGAGATTTATACCGATTGCTACGTAGAACTCACGAGTGTGTTAACGTCTGGGAAAATATTTAAGCGAGTACAAAGAAGCAGAAGAATTTAGCGTGTCTGATAACCAGATGCGCTTCAAGTAGAGAGGAAACGTCGGTGATCAGACGCTCGGCCGCGCCGAACCACGCGTTTAAATCTCTCTTAATCGATCAACTGGCGCATCGAAGATCTCCTTTTCCAACGTTTCGACATTCCTGTATAGTAACACGCGCAAGCCATTTCGTTAACAGATTAGACGATAAATTCAGTCTTAATTGCAAGTTGTACATTGACGATACGAACGTTCGGTGGAAGTCTGTAATGTAAAAATAGACGAAAAAAAATTGATCGTAAATCCGAACATTTTCTAGTTACACAAGCGTTTTCTCGCTCAAACGGAGCCGCAAACGTCGTGCTCTTATAAGCCTTTTTACGTAATGGCAAAAGAAAGTCTCGTGGCACGCGATGCAAAAATTCTCCGTGACCTGACACGCGTTCGGCTTCCAACACCCGATGTCCCAATTCGTCTCTGTTCAACAAAGAAGAGACTACTACAACTAGTGGTTACTCTTCGTTCGGAATACGCATCTATTATATGTATTCCAACGCGTATTAAATGCAAAGGTAATGTTACCGAGTGCATCGTATAAAATACATAATTATCGCAACGCGCGATATCGCGTGCATAGATTTCCCTCGTTACGTCAAATTTAAAATTGTATGGATTATTTCCAAGTAGCGTATAAAATTGGGTTTTGATTTGTGAATCGTCAAAGAAGATAATTCATAAAATCACGGGCATTAATGAAAATGAAAAAATTCTAGCCATTATATCGCGCTAAATGCGACTTTCGACGAATAGTTGCGCGCTGGAATCACGGATACCAATGTTAACAAGCACCGTCAGGTGATTACATTGGGTGTCATATTACAGGCACCTGTAAACTCTCCTATCTAACAAACTGTACCACCAGCTGTCTCGCGTTACCGTCACAGAGAGTTGCAGTTCGCTTGCGTTCCGTTGAGACAGCGATCTCTACCGGCGACGATTGTTAATTCCACTTGTCTGTGTCTTACCGACCGTATCTACTTGCCGCATTGAAAACACCGTACCGGTAAACGAACCGGTAGTTTTGAATTTTGCGTGCAATTACCGAATATTTTTTCGCTTTCTTTCCAGTTTATAATTTTGTACTTTCTCTTGTTCAAGAATTTGTTCGGGAAATAATTAAAAATTCTCTCCTCTGAAAACGGGGAACTTGTTATCGGAAAGCAAAGAAGAAGAATTATTGTTTTATCCGTGGAGGATCTACGAAGACACGTGGTCTAAATTTGTTTGCAAATTCGCGAAATTATTGTACGTTAAGATGTTAGCGTATTAACACGTTTGTCGCCACGTCGCCCAGAAATGGGTGACAGGCCTTGTCGTTAAGGAACTAATTAAATTAATTTCAAAGATGAGACAATAATGAAAATAAATCTGAACAGGATTCGTAAATTTGACGACGTTAAAAAATTAAATACTATGACAGATGTTAAGCTATCCAATTTTGTAATAGTTTCTAGACAAAATTGTAACTTTATTGAAATTTGTACGAGTTTTAGCTTGGCAGCCAACGTGTTAAAAAGCGGATACGGTTCCACGGTAAAATCGCCAGATAGAAAACAACTTTACCAGCCGTGAAGGAGTGTCCCTGATCTCTCTCCTTTCTCGATGAACCGAAAGCAAGCTGCCTCGAGCCTCCCGCTCGAAGCATTCGACGGCTTGATCCCCGCTGTAACGAGTCTTCGGGCCAAGTAACGGTAAACTCCATATCGCGTCGTTCTTAGTGTCCTATTCACTGTCCGCTCACTCTCGAACGCTTTTTTCCCAGTGTACTTTGAACGGTTGTTTACCGTGTCCCATAATATCTCTCAGCTATGATACTCCGAATCTTCGTTTCATTTCGACGATCTCAAAGATTCCCGAGAAGCGAAAAGAAATTCGGGAATTCCATAAGCTCGAGAAAACGATCCAAGGAAAACACGATCACTGGTTACGTTTAGTACAGAGGCGAGCAGTCGAATCGGGTAAAGCGTAACCCACTTCTTCGACGGCTGCTGGTTCGTGGAAGCGTTTTCCGTGGGACGTGGGTTCGATTTACACGGAGTCGGGCATTGTTTTAACGGTTGTCGCGTGTCGCGAGACAGGCACAATAAAAGTACCGAGCGGAGATTCGCGATGGTACAAGCCGGAAATAATAGCGGCATGCCGCGGCGTAGAAGCGGAGCAAGTCCAAACGCGAGAGAGGCAGAACAACCCAAACGCCGTAAAAGGGACGTAAAACATTTTGTCGACGCCTGAAACTACTGTCTCGAGAACGATTTTATTTCGTTTCAGACAGACGCGCGGAGACTTCGAATAAATTGCGTATTCCGCTACTTCTCGAGTCTTTCTTTCTTTTTCAACAACCCTATCGCTGTAAAATCTACGGAGCGAGCAGCCGCGCACCAGCTACTGGCGGAAAACTCGGTTCGACGGTTTCTCTTTCGTTTTATTTTCGTAGTTTCCGCGATTCTCTCGACCGATACCGTTTTTCCGAAACGTTGGCAACGTAAACGCGACCCAAACAGCGCGCACAGAAGTTTAACGAGTTATCTCCATCGGTCCACCATTCTCCACCTGTTGCCGGCAGAAACTCGCCGGCTGATACTAATTTACGAGATGTCCATTAGCGAAACGTCCACGAGGCCGTTTTTCTCCCCATTCACCCTTCGTTTGTTTTGCGCGCTTCGCTTGGACGGACTGCGTTGCTATTCTATTTGAGACTGACAACCGCGAATCAGACTTCGAGCGGCATGTTTTGACCGAGATCCTGTACTGCGAATCAGTTTAGGTTGAACAGGTTAAAACGAATGGTGGAACCGACGGACGATCCTCGGGACTAGGGACTCACCTTCGCTTGATTCTCGTCTCCGCTCCTCTCCTGCTTCTCGGGACCCGCGAAACGATTCTGAAAATTGAAAAAGTTCCAATTAGTTTTCAAACTTTACGCACGATGGACCATTTAAACGGGAATGCAAAATAAGTCAAAGTAAAACATCGGACTTCTGCTGTTGATCTAACGTCGAATAAACACACTTGTTTGATTAGTCCGAGAGCCCGCGACATAAAATTTCGGCCAATTTCATTACAAATATAACATCACTTACAATCTGCCAGACCAACTTTTGTTATGCAATTCGGTATGTCAACGATACACACTAAAAATTTCAGTAGTAACGATTTTGGCCAAAAATCAAATTATTATATATGCCATAGTGAAGCGTTGCATCACTGAATTCATGCCAGACCAAGCATTTCTGAACTAGGGAGACATAACATCTTCGGGAAACAGGTTCATTTGTGTAATGAAATGAAGTCATCCATTTCTGTCGCGGGCTCTCGGACTATATCGACGTGATGCGCGATGATTAGTTGGAAGAAAAAAGATAAAGTACACTTTATGTCATAAAACATCAAAATACGGACTAGCAATAGTCTGTGTCGCATATATAAGCGAACCAATCTAACGATATTAATTACAGGAAAATACAATCGTTACGATCCATAAGCATACGCACGTATTCCCACTTGAATCGTCCATTCTACATACAGAGAAGTGTAACGTAAGAATAGCGTGAAAAATAAAGAAGAACAATTTCGTTGACTACGAAACGATGCGTGACCGCGAATGCGTTGGACATATTTGCATAGCGCGTCAGAGCGGCTAAACGACGCGCACGCGCGTGTGTTTGCGTGTACGTGTGCTCGTAAGACGACACGTTGTCCTAAAACGATAAACACGTACGTTTTCGCAAACTGGCCGGATAACGGATCGGTCGGTCGATTTTTCCTCGCGTGGCTATCTAAATATACTCCCCGGCGAGATCATAAGTACAGGTGACGCAACGAATGAAAGTAGTTAATAAACGAGTCGCCGGGACCCGTGAATATATATTTTAACCTGTCCAAGGAGAGAGAAAGTTACGCGAACGAATAAGACATTTCCTTCTTACCCCGGATCTGTTGCTCCGAAATCTCGAAACAATCGAGGCCACGACTAGAAACTTGTTCAATAGTGTCCTCAGCGGTCTGCGATTCGTAGCTTCGTCGGCCATTTTACGTATATTACGTATGCATTATACGTACATTATTTTAACAATTCAATTTCGCGATGGAACGAACACGTTCATAATTATCTCGTATCCTGAGGTAACATCGTCGTTCTCCAGCATTTAACTTTCGAGTGTTACGCTGAAGTATACTCGATATTATTCTAGATGTTCGAGTTAACGAAAACACCAGACATACGAGCTTTTTGCCATTCTCGAGTAATTTCGTAACATATTTCACTTCTTCTATCAATGTTCACATATGTACTTCACGTCCGAGTAATGAAAAATTAATTCACCGCAAAGATTACTCTTCCCATCGATTAGAGAAGAAGAGAAAGATCGATAACTAAAATTCGAGAGCTATTTCGACACAATCGATCGTCCGTGAACGATACCGTTCGCGCGAATCAAGGAACCGGGAGAATATGGAACGACTCGACAAGTGCGCGCCGCGAGTGCGACTAATCGCTCGAATCGCGGACCGCAGCACGACCACACCGAGACTCGAAATGAAAAGCGTACCCCGTGCTATCTTACCTCGGCGGTTTCCTGCTGATAACGTTCACCGACAGCCTGAAACGCAAAAACGAAGCGTGACATCAGATATAATTAAGTAGTGCAACGGGTGGGGGCGTTGAATCTATCGCTAGCTCGATTATTCACCTCTCCAAACGAATCATGGACATTTAAATATCCAAGAAACGATTAACGTACGCGGAAGATCCGATGTAAATGGATACAAACATCAAGCCCCCTGTTTTAATTAAAGATACGAATCGAAGACGTTATTAAAATCTGTCCCGTTTTTATCTTTCGCCGCGACGACTTTCTTTTCGGTCTCACTTTTATATCGAGATAAAAGCCTCACGAAAAATTGGACTGGCGTCTCGCCGGGAAGAGGTCGATGCTCGAGCAAAGGTTCTCCGT
Organism: Hylaeus volcanicus; assembly: GCF_026283585.1. Taxonomy (NCBI): domain Eukaryota; kingdom Metazoa; phylum Arthropoda; class Insecta; order Hymenoptera; family Colletidae; genus Hylaeus; species Hylaeus volcanicus. The sequence continues at coordinate 25,256,482 of NC_071978.1, read as the reverse complement.
CCCTACTCCACTTTTTTTTTTAGAGCCGAAGATCTAATCTCTAAGAAACGTACCCAACGTCTAGGGGGTACGCGCACGCGACGGTTTAAGTTTAATCGCAGCCGTTATAAATTGACGTGAAACTAACTGCTTGAAAAAATCGGAGGTGCGAGAAACGGTCAAGTATAGATAATAAAAAAAAAATAGAGTGACTCGTCTCGATACTTACGTGTACGGTGGTCGTTGTATTCGACGAGGTCGCCGCGGCTTGCTGGTTCCGGTTCTCTATGACCGTCTTTATTTGCTCGAGCACCTGCAAACGAACGAACCGCGTGTACGCTCGGCAATTATCCACAATGCTACCCGTAATTATCGTTTCTGTAAAACCCCGTGTTCTAGATTTCAGCTTCGTCTCGGCACTATTAAAACGGTAGTTGGAAAAAATTCGCATCCAAGCCGTGCGTTTCCATTTCAAACAGCTCTTACGGAATTCTCTCTCCTCGTTCTTCTTTTTTGGCCACCGTACTACGCGCGTTCCCGCCGGTAAACGCGGGACAGCGATGAAATTACCGAGCGAAAAATTTCGCGCGCTCGTCGACTGTCGCGCCTGCTTCGTTAAGCTCCGCTTAGGTTCGCAGAGTGCGAGATCCGCGTCGCGGTAAGAGTTCCGAGTATTTCAAAGTAAAGTATCCGATCGATTCCACACAGTTTTATTTTCGATACAATTTCCCTCCAAGTTATCTCCTCTGTAATATCGCTCTTGGTGATTTTTCCTTTCAATCTAATGGCGAGAAATGATAGAAATTCCGTTCAAGCCGAAACGGTACGAACTTGCGTATCGAACCGATAATTTCGTAACGAACAGGTAAACTAGTCGTCCAAGTTATAATAGTTTGGTTGCTCCGTTGCCAGGAGCACTCGAAGCGCGATTGTGTTCCTGCAACTCGTTTGTTTAAACACACGAATCGCTTGTGAAAGACGGCCGGGAGACGAGCCTGGAGCGAGTTCAACGCGAGCGTGGCTTTAAGATACTCTAAAAGGTTACCCGAAGAGATATCCTGTGGCTCTGAACAACGTGTCGATTGTACCCCATGTGCTCGATCTCGTTGCTCTTTCTCGTCTGCCTTCGCTGGAAAATGAAGGAAGAAATGGAACGATCACGACCGCCAAGTGTCACGTGATTTTCCGCGAACGTGAAAACAATTCGCGACTTTCCTCGAGTATCAGAACGGAACGCGAAGCAACTTTTCCCCCCTCGGACCGCGAATAGAAAGGACCTGTTGATCGTTTCTTCGTTTGTTAGCGAGATATAACAACGACTCCTTCGCTTTCAAACGAGATACAGATTAAGTTGCTATGGACACAGATAACGAAATTTAATTTTCGTAAAAGTTGGTAAACGTTAAGACCGAGATTGGTCAATGTGTCTTCTTTATTGCATTCACAAGCTCGACTATCGATCGTCGTTTTGATTTATTCATCCGGAACAAACCGGCTGTGGTACAAAGAGCGAATATTACAGAACGTAACGAAAGATGCAGCATTTATCGCGCGAAGTCTGTTTGGTCGAGGATCGCGGTTGTTCGTTCGAAAAAGAAGTCCGTAAAAACTTGCCTCGGCGGGAGAGCGAGCCTCGTATTTGCATAACAGCGAGCACGCGACGACAATTAGCGAACAAAGCGGACAGTCGACGCGTTATAAATCGTTCCCGTGGAATCTTCACCGATCAACGGATCGCCGCGAGCATGGATCGTTTGTTCGCCAAGTCTCGCACCTCCGTTCAGCGATCCGAGAAGAAAATAGGAGCCAGGGAATAGAACGAGTATATACCCGATGAAACGATTCATCGCGCTCGTTCGCGGAAATTAAACCGAGAAAATTGACGCCTCGTTTAATTAGACTACGAGGAACACCGAGGCTTCATCGTCGATGATGGAAGAGAACGAGGCGTTGGTCAACGCGAGACCGCGCGGCGAGGAAATTGGAAGACGAGTCACGAGCCGATCCTGGACACGTGTAACCGCCTTAACTCGATTCACGCGTGCTTAGAATGCCTCGGTCGACATTACGTTCATTGGATAATGAGAATAATCGCCTCCGTCGCGCCTCTGTTTATCATTCCTCGCTGGTGTCATGCGAATCGCATCGATCACCGTGAATCGAGTTTAGGGCTCGCTCGGATTCTCGACTTGCCATTGATACATGCGACGAGGAGTGTTACTTTCGTTCTAGTTATCGGTTCCGGTTTAACCGAACCGATCGCGAGTTCAACGTAACCGAGACAACCTTCGATTCGGTATAATTTCGACGAACGCGATCGAAATTTGTAACCTAAGCGCTGTTCGTGACCCGAGAGGTTTTCGTACGAGTTTGAAAAATTTCGTCGGACGTCTACGACGTCCCGGAGGAATCTGGCCAGTTCGTGGATACGGTAGCTCGTAAATAAAGAAGATACCAACCTCGAGGGTGGTTAGGCTGGCCAGCGACGAGAGAGGCCGAGTGTGGGGTACCTCCCCCGGGAAAACGCTGTCGTGCGACACGGACAATTTTCCAGATCCTCCGCGCAGCTTTACGAAGGATTCCTCCATGCCCGGCCTCCTAAGGAATACGCTGAAAAATAAACACAAAGAAAACGTTATCCGCGGCGGAACGTGTTCGTTTATTAATTCGTTCAGGGTTATGCCTACTTCCGACGGCAAGCAACGAATCGCAGCTGCTCGTAGCTAACGTATCGGTTATGAAACAGAGACTCGACGGATCGATCGTGTCCGAGGTAGAGGGAATTAATCTGGCGCGAAACGACTGACTGACTTATTCGCGGATGATTGCAATCGAATTACAAAAATAAAGGACAGTAGGTCAGCCAGGTATCGAGCAACGTTCGCGCGCGAGCCATCGCGACCCGTCGGCGTCGTGTCGTGTCTGCGAAGCTGTCAAACTGGACGGAAGACCAAAGTCCAAGTAAGAACGAACCAATCGAATGGCTCGTTTAACCGAGTAGTCCAACGATATTTCTTGCCAGTTATCCGAATCGAATAAACAGGTCTCGGACTACCATTCGGATGCTCGAGTACTTGATTCTGATATAGAGTTATTCGAGTGTTCGAGAGGAGTCGCGATACGCACAATTTATATTCCATGAACTGGAACATTTCTTTGCGCGATTCAATCGTACCAAACGCCGGCAAACGAGGTAAATCAGGGTGTAACTCACCTTTCCCTGTCGCAGGAGTCTGTGAGCAGCTCGCTGGCGCTCCGGCTGCGTCCTTCCTCGGGACGTCCCGCGGGATGTCTGTCGGTAATGTCCTCTCGTGGCAGCCGCGTAATCTCCGTGTCCTTGTCGACATGATTGGAAACTATCCTAGAGTCCGCAGCGCCTCGACTCTTTCGTCGAAAGATCTTTCTTAGGCCGCGGAGGGGATGAAAGCGCCGCTTTTTCGGCTCTGCGAACGCCAACAATCAAGATCCTTCGTTAGACGAGCAACGCATTCGATTCAGATTAGTATTTCTCAATACGATCTACTCTTTATCAAAGGCCAAAGTCGCATGACTAATCTTACGTTTTGTAACAACGTTTATTGTTAGAGTTTTCTCACCGATGAAGCTGTAATAAACAACACCATGGTACCGACTCGTAAACAATTAAACCGACCGATCTCGCGTGACTTTCTCTTCGAATTGCGTAACGCGCTCATTGGCGCGATGATTGTACTCGGCTCGAACGGATTCGACGCCAACGGCATCGGGCCCCTGCAAACTCGATATATCGCTAGGAAGTGAAATCGGAATTGTTTCTGCCAGTTGAAAATTCGTTAAGAAATTGATCTCTCGACTTTCGTTTCGTATTTTCTCTACCTCGATATCGTTGCACCAGCATTTAGTTTTTAAGACGGGAAATAAAGTCTTTATTGTATTTCTGGTTGCTCCACCTGTGTTTGTTGCGAGCAGACAGTGCACGATAAACCGAACCGTAAAAGGCTTTCGTAACAATTAGCGGAAAGGGCTGACGAGATAATGGTTAAGTGCGCGCACTTGTAGTTTTACCATGAAACGGGAATCTATCGATCGCAGGCTCGTGGATTGGTATCTGTCCTGCGGATAATCTTCGCTGGAAAGCTATACGATTGTCGCGTATTATCATCGCGATAAGTCACGCTGAAACGAAACTTCTTTTCCCGAATGTCCCAGTTTGCGACGGCCTCGGAACAATTTTGACGCTCGGCCGAGGAAAATCGGATTTCCACGCGGGAGAACGATTTTTCAGTTCCCTCCGATGACCCACTTCCCGTCGTAGCAATTTCATCCTCGACGCTCAGGATCGGACTACCGCCGCGAGGACACACGCCAGAAAAGCATCATCGTCTGCTGCGCGCAAACGCGTCTCAACAAGAAGGGCTGTACACGGTCTGTCTAAAAAGAAACCGAACTTTTGATTATAAAAAGAAAAAAGTACAAGTAAAGTTTTCACACACGCGTTTATTTACTCAAAATAATCTCCCTCTAGATATATGAGGTTGAATGATCCAAGGTAACAATGCCGATTCCAATGAAAGGGACACATCATAGCAATATCCGCCGTACTAAACGGGCTACCAAAACAGGAGCTCCAAAGGTCCTTCGAAATGTTAATTACGCGGTCTACGCGCTGTATTGACGCAGAGGGAGATTATTTTGACTAAATAAACGTGCGTGTAAAAACTTTACTAAACTTTTTTATTTTTATAGCAAAAGTTCGGTTTCTTTTTAGACAGACCGTGAATGTACCATGTACTATGAAACTAATCGAGTCGGGCCTCTGTTTGTAGGGACAATTACTTTGGAATAAATAGATTCTTTCAACGAGTTACAACTCAAAGAAAACTTAGAAAAGTTATCGAATGATACCAGAAATCACCGAGCAGAAGTGTAATTGATGTCAGGTCCCGGTAAGCTTAAATTCGCCACTGCGCGAAACAGCGATTTTTTCCGCGAGGTTGGTGCACCGCGGAAAACAACAATGCCGCGTTATCGGAAGACGGGAGACACAAGGGCTGCGGGATAAGCAAATAACGCGAACCCTCGAGACCGACGTAGCACTCGTTAACGCACGGATGCCTTTTAATTGCGGCGTATCGGAAGAAAGGGTGGCCAACAAAGCAGTCCAAGGTGAAAGGAAAAATCCGAAGAACGAGAGGGCCGCACCGGCGCAAAGCACCTCGACGCTTTCAATCGTCGAAAAGGTACGAAGAATGGAGGGCAAAAATGAAGAGAGCGATTCAGAGGGTAGAACGACACCCTCCGTTCGTCCTTAGGCACGATTGGAGGCGCGAAACGCGCGAGAAAGGCTCGATAGTCTGTTCTTCGAGGCTATAGTTTCGGCAAAGGGTTACTTTTTCTTTTTTGTTCTAGACCGATCCACTTTACGTTCTCTGCGTCGAGGAGTCACGTATTTTCCTTTCAGCCGCAAGTTTTTTCTTGTAACGAAGATGATACCACTACGAGGCAAAAGACATCGACGGGCGAGATTTTATCGGAGTTTCTTTGCGAAAAGCCTTTCCAGTGAAATTACTATCCAGTGAGATTACTCGCGAAACGTTGTTCTAGCATTTTAATTTTAAACACTTTCAAGATTTTTAACACGTTGATCGTCGCGTCACTCACATATGGGTGACAGTGCGTTTCGCTGAGAAACGAAAACTATTAATTCTGAAAGTTAAGTGTCAGAGAAAATGAATTTAAATGAAATCCTAAAATTTTGACGAAGTTACAAAACTAAATACCAAAATAAATGTTTCCGAAAGTCTGCAAACAAAATTAAATCGCGGTAGAAATGTTCAAGAGTATCAGTCTGGCAGTGAACGTGTTAATATAACGATACACTTCGCGTTGCAACTTACAGATATAAAACAAAACATATGAGCGAGAAGGACGATACATGTAGATGATATATCAATATTACCGTAGTAATCCTGGAAATACTGTAGGGTGTATCGGCCTGAATCCATCGCGTACATTCGTAAATTCCGTGTACAGCATGGAACTGACGAAGTTGACGGTTCGATAACGCAGAAAAGATGACGATAAGATTACACAGCTGTAACGCGATAACTCTATCGCCGCTTTAAAACTCCTTAAATGTGAAAAATCTACCGAGACTGATAATTGCGCGCTCAATCTCGCGAGAAATGTCGATCACGGGGAGTCTCGCCGCAAACAGCGATGATATTTTCGCTATTCTAGACAATAGGAGGAGAAAGATGTCGGGAACATTCGTAAGAAACGCTATGTCCTGCCATTTAAAATAGAAAAGATCGAGGTGGCTTGTTTCCGATTTGTCGCTCTACGTTAAAAGAGCGAAGCATCCGAGACACTAGGCCATCGCACCTGAACGACTCATTCGCATTTGGCGATAAACGATGCTGATTCAAACGAGTCTTACTGGACTCGGTTAAGCGGTAAATTATCGATATTTTAGACGTCTGGAATAAAAGTTAGGTAATTGATTCGGTTAGATAAAGAAGCTGTTGCAATCGGAAGAGACTTGTTCGATGCAGTTACGCCTGTCGTCGAAGGTAAACCAATTATTCAGGCAGACTGTCTCGAGTCCCTTACCCTGTATATTTAGCAACTCGATGTACCATCTGCTCAACTTCCACGTATTTCGTGAAATAACGATCGCTCTCGCTCTCCGTATCGCGTTATACCGTAACTTTGAAGTTCAGAGAACGACAGGATTTTCGCGACGGTCGATACTGGAAACACGAGCGGCAACGTTTCTCTTTAATCATAGAAAACTTCCGAGTTAAATATCAGCGAGTTTCTCTTCTGTTACACGCGACATTTCAATTCGAGATGTACTTTTTTCACGCTTTCACGATGCGTTTTCGTTTGCTCCATCGACGGTGAACGGTACCGCGCGACAGGGTCATTCCACGCGAAATCAGACACTTCTTGGAGTAACATTTCCGAACACGATGCCATGAGTCTGCAATCCGATCTCCGTAGACTTGAACATTGTTGTCAAAATGACAAGCTACGTTTAAACACCTCGGAAATTGTTTAAAATTCGTGGCGATACGTTCGAATACCAACGAAGGACTAAAACGTATCCAGTTTTTATTAAAATTAAACATATTACTCCAAAAAGCGTTCGATTTCGCGCGAAACGACGAGATAGCTGACGAGAAAATTCAATAATACATGGATAAGTAGCGACGCAGCGGTAACTCGATACACGCATTCGAGTGGCCATTCATTCCAAGATTGGCCATGACCTGGTTTCACCGTTTCTGTTAATAGCCGTGTGTTCTTGCTCAACAACGCGTGGGTACCACCTTTCCTTATCAAAATTCCACGCGATTCCCAAGCGTTGGACCGACAACAATCGCGAGCACGCTAAGTCCGATAAAAAGATTCCGTCGGAACATCCTAATCCGTGCTCGCGTCCCAGAGTTTCGTTTAAAAACTCTATGTTAGCTCGAGATCTCCGTTGACGCGGTCGAAAAACGTGTCGTCGATAAATCGTAGATTCAAAAAAAAAAAAAAATGATTCTTTCGCATGTACTTGACACTCTCCGCGAGCGTTCTTTCCATGCATCAGCGACCGGCGACATCGGTCATGCGTGAAAAATAACGTCACGCGCGAATCGTTCTAGTCTGCCTGCCCGAAGGCAACAAAACATCTGTTGCTACGTTCCCGTGAAGTACCACGGTGGCAATTTTGTTAACAGTTACGTAATAGCGCGTTGTCTAATTCCGATCTGGGATCGTCGAGCGGATAATCCGAAACTACGCGCTGTTACGTCCCGTTCCAATGACATTCCAATCGATTCGGTCATCTATGAACGTCTATCCGTTCGCTACAGCCAAAAATCGAATGCAAAACCGGATCGATTCCGAATGCGTGACAAACTTGATCTAACTCGCAGGAATTCGCAGTGTCCCATATTCCCATGGACCTTTCGATCGAACTACGAATCTTACAGGGAAGGCTCAGAAGTAGAGATGGCGCGAACTGCTACTTTCGAATCACTCGTGATTCAATCACGTTCGTTATCAATCACGATGATTTTTCACAGTGACTCGTGATTCTTCGTGATCGCTTCTAATTGGCAGAGAACATTCTTTTCCCTTTTCACGAATTATGTTGTTCTTAGATTATACATTATGTATATGCATTATAATATGGTCTAAAAGCAATGTTAACCGTTTGAACTCGAGGCCTTTCTTTCTGGTATCTACTAACAACTCGAGATGCTTTCTTATTAGTATTCTATTGCCACCAATGCTAAGCTTAACGAGGTCGCGTTAGCATCTAGTTTTACAACCTCGTCACAATTCACAAATCCTATCCAGACTTGTTTACTTTAACACCTGATCTTCAAAATACCTTTGCGAAAATCCCTGTCACCCATATATGGACGATCAACGTGTTACTCTAACTTTTCTCAAAAATGGCTATCTGCGGCTAACATTACAGTTACGCTTATTTTAAATATAGATCTATCACTCTACCAAATTTCGTTGCAATCGGTGAGTATCACTTCTGAGCCTTCCCTTGTTAGATCGGACCGTAAAAGTCCTCGGGTTAAACGGCACGAGCATGGAAGCTCGAGGTTACAGGGCAGCGATCCATTTTCATAGCGAGCCCGCAGCGTCTCGAAAGCGCAGCTCGAGTTAATTGCTAATCATCCGGCCGATTCAGATATTAACTTACGAGAGCTAATCTAGGCCGGAGTCTCGTAATCTACCGGAGGCTAATGAAAATAAAGAGGTCGTTGTACCCTCTCGGAAACGCAACGTCCCGCGAGTATAACGGCAACGAAGTCACGTTTCTCCGACGACAATGAATAAAGGGCACTCCGCTGGATTACCCTTTAATAACTCGCTGCGACCGCGCGTCCATTATTCCCGTTCCCGTCGCATGGAAGAACGGGAATTTCAAGTGAGTCGCACCGGAAACTTTCACCTTAGCTCCTCGGTCTGGGCCGCAAACATTTTAGCGGGATTTTCTAAACAGCCGAGTACGCGATCGACGAAGCAAGTAGAGAATTCGCAAAATATCCAGTTTCCCTTTACCGAGCAAACGTTCGAATCACCGTTATCAAAGCCATTACGATTTCATACTCGCATCGGAATTTAAACGGGCTAACTTCAAAGGCAACGTCCACGGAGTAAATAAATAATACCGCGTCGGATGATCGTAGACGAACGAGTCGCGTGTTCCCATCTCGATGGAATACACAGGTTGGAATTCCTTGAAAATTGCAGAATCGATGGAGTATACGAGCGATTCGTGGGGAGCGCGACGTTTACGTAAATCCGTTTTTCATAGCACGGTTCGTTTACTTGCGACGTTGTAATCCACGGTTGAGACCTTGAAAATGCGATCCTCGAGCGAAACGTCGCTCTCTAACGATACGGTCTAGACTCGTCGCCGTCGGCACGCAATTTTACTTAACATTTCCGCGGCATTAAAACTATCCATCGCGACACGCTCGCCGTCTATCAAAGTATTCCCTGGGTTAATTCGAAAACATTTTGAATCGATGAAGCTAGAAATGCATAAATCACCGAGTAATCTAACTGTGCGATGCGTCCCCAACTTCTAGGGGATACGATGGTCCCCAGCTTCTGGAGTTAATTAAACTCTGCACGCCAATTGCAGGATAGAACAAACGTCGAGACACGTGAATTCATTTATGGCAAATCCACGGCGTAGATCGTAATCCGAACGAATATTAACGATAATTTCGAGTAGTCGAACGTGACGTATACGAACCTTTTGGAAGCGGATCCACGCTGCTCTGCGCGGAAAACTCTGCGAGGCCGAGGTTTCGATGCAGCTGCTGCTGGTGCTGATGGTGATGATGATGATGATGATTCTGTGGAGGAGGCGATGCCTCCCTGACGCAGCCCATCAACGTGAGGGCACCTCCGACTCCTCCTCCACCTCCTCCGCCACCGGTGGCGGTGCTCGTCGACATCCTGCTCGTCTGAAACACCCCGAAGAACCATGCAGCGACATAAGATTCTCTGACGCGTTGATACCATGCCGCGAGAAAGGAATTCTCGGCCCTTTTCCAACTCTTCCAGCCCTCCATCGTTCAGCCTCCAACGTCACCGTTTCCTGATCCCGTGTCTCGTTTGATCGAGCTGTTTTTCCCGCCTCGAGACTCGACGAATCACGAGCGAAACGTACGACGGGAACTATGTCGAGACAATTGGGCGATATCGATTCGCGTCAGCTGACCTTAGTCTCCGTTCATACCGACCTTGCACAATGCCTCTGGTTGTCCTGTTTGTGCGTGCGCGAACCGACCGCGACCGGTTCTCCTCCCGGAACTTTAACAACCGAATTCGTTGCTCGAATCGAGCCTACGTCGTAGATATTAAGCCGACAAACAAGGGAAACAGCTTACAACGGTGCTCGATGTTTCGTTGCGCGAATAAGAATTAATTCGTTGTTGCTTCGTATGCTACGTCGTTGTATCACTTGCGTAATTAACGATACCGATTAGCTAAGTTCTATCCTCCATGGTGCTTCCTAGTCTCAGTTTCACTCGCTCAAGGTCGCTGGTCGCATCTCCATCGGTAATCCCAAGAAACACTTGAACGCTGGTCTAAGTTCCGTTCTCCATCATTCGTCGGAGGGCAAGGTCACTCGCGCCATGTTCGCCAAAGGGTCGAAAAGAAGCACCTCGAGTACCCGGATGATCTCACTCGAAGAGATTAAAGTCCATTGGGAAGTCGAGGTCGTAGCGCCGAGACGGATAAAGGAAAGCGTAATTTTTCCGTTGCTCGAGCGGAACAGAGCGGAGGGTGATGGAGTCGCGGAAACGGTCGCACGGGGTCTCTCCGTCTCTTCCGCGCGTCCCTGTTCCTTGTCTGCGGCACGTTCTCGTCGGGAGACGGTCACCCGATGCAGTCAGCCACTCTCCTGTCGACTCGACGGGCTCCGTTCTGTAGCAATGGGTCAGGAGATGGTCTCCATGGTAACTGCAGCGAGCAGAGGGGTGCTGGAGAGAGGCGGTATCGCGCATCGATTGCACCCTCGGCTGCTGGACGACCCTGACCTTCGCACAGCTGACGACCACGTCGACTCCGCGTGCAGCGCAGCGGGACGCGCAAGGTTGCCGGGATGGCGAAATTAATGCTGCCGGTTCTCGTTAAGGTATCGTCACCGACTCGCGTTACACCTATCTCGAGCCACGGGACCCTTTAAATCCCCTCTGCTTTTTAACCGCTTCGTTCGTCGTATCCTTCTATACGTCGGCGTCGGATCAAACGGAGAGCTAGCGTTTACGTGGACGAATACGAACGAAAACAACGAAAATGTTACCCGGGAAAAGGATATCTGGGCTCGACGAGGGCACTTTTCACGCTTCGACTTTTCTCCTCTCTCGTTGGGCTACTTCAACATTCCAAGGTTTATCTCAAATTTTGAAAAAAGCTTTATTTTTACGTTATCAATGGAAATCCGTAGCGATCTCGAGAGTTTGCAACCAACGAACGAGGTGAAAGTACCGGCAACAATTTTATGCAAGCGTTCTCGACGAATGAGCAATCAACGCGTGCTAGCATTAACCTAGCTAAGTTCGTTAGATAAAGCCGAGGGATTGCCGCAACCTTGACATAGCTGCCATAAGCTGTCCCGTTGGTGGAACGACGTTACCCCTCTCTCGGTATCAACGTCTCTCACTTTCGCTAAACGCAACCCACGTCGGAATTCGAGCTTCGTACCAGTTGCGAAGAATCAATGTTCCTCCTTGGAACTGTTCACTTTTCTGTTTATCAAATTCCTTGGCCAACGATTACCTCATTCGTAATAATATTGTAGTCGGTAATGATTTGATTTGCGCGCTGAAAGTGCGAGAGCGCGACGACGCGAGCTCCTGCGTTTCTTGCTCGCGACACTCGTGTGTCTACGGTATGCCGAATATGGTATAGCGGTAACGTTCTGCGAATAAACCACGTGAAACCGTTGAATCTGTTCTTCCTTAACAACCACGTCCAAAAAGAATGAAAGTATCCCCGCAGAGTCGAGTAAAATCCTTCTCGGAACAATTCGTCACACTGGACTCCTTTAAGAGTATCTTCGATGCTTTCATCTCCGATTGTGAAAGCTTTTCGTTATTCTCGACAGCGCGATGATATGTATTAAACGACGTTTAACTGTCGATCGTTAAAAAGCGTATGATATTTAACTGATGCGTGAATCATCAACGACTTATATCGCAGAGGCGGAGTCTTCGGAGCGCATAAAGGAACGGTTCATCTCCGGGAGAGGCTGCCACAGCCAGGAATTTTTTCCGTAATTAATATTTTCATTAATCCTAGCACAACTTTCACGACGCCTTCTGCGTCGAAGCGTGTATTAAAACGTCTCCCGTAACGTCGTTTCCCAGGATATTCTTCATCGTGTATGCACACGGCTTGCGATAAGACACGAACGGTGCAATCAATGCATCTCCAGAGAAGTCCTTCCCGTATTTGAGGAGAAAGCGCGTATACCTTTTACGATACGGCGAGACTTATTATTAATTGTCCGGGAGACCTAATCGTCGCACTCGAAAAGTGAAACGCAAGCTCGTTTATTGGTGCCGTTAAAATCGCGATACTCGGATTTACTTTTACTCTCGTTGAAAAATTCTGCGGAGTTCGATCGTGAAAAATGTCTGCGATCGATATTTGAAAGACGGAGAGCTGAAAAGTTGGCGCCTCGATCGTGGAATTCGTGAGCTCATCGAATGCGCGAGGTGCTTCGCTATCGAACGGCTGCAGAATTACATACTTCCGGCTCTACCGAACAATTACAGCCGCGCAACCGTTTATAACGACGCCATCGATTCTCTCGTCGTTCGAATACTCGACGATGGACCAGTCCCTAGAGACGGAAAAAAGACCCAAAAATACACTCCTCGATGAATGCAATAAAATGCCGACTTGTACTTATCGCGTTTGTTAAATGTCCCGGAACTGGCCTAGGACGACGATGGAAAACACCGTCCTTCTTTGATACCTTTTATCGCCTTCGAGGACACAACGTACCCGTGATATTAGACTTTCTCCTTTCACGATCCCCTTTTGTCTCCCTGGTCCCCGATGGACGAACAATTACGCGAGATTTTGCGACGAGAGAGCCTTCCAGCCAAAGCGAATCGGTATTCGATAAATCGCATCGGCCATAACCGATATAGTTAACGTTATTATTAAATATGCGGTGCTCACCTTAAATAGGAACCGACATGACAGATGTGGTTCGTGTTGCCGTGCCCCGAATATCTGCAAATGAAACGGATAAAAGATTAGCCAACTGTAAACAAGATCCGAGCGAGTCTTTCGAGCCTCGCGGAACTCATCTTTTCGTGAAACTGTGGTTCCGCAAAGATCGGATTCGACTCTGTTTTCAGCTCCCGAGAGCTCAAGGAAAACATCGAGGAAACGAGCGCCTAATGAATGGATCGCGACGAGTGATCTATTCCGCGTCCTAGGATCATCCTCGTGGATCTCGACCCGACACGCCCGGACGCGACAGAATTTCAAGCGTCTATTTATAAAGAGTGAACGAACGGCGTGGAAGCAGCCGGCGCGAAACGAGCGTCGGGTCAGAACCGGAGATGGGCAAAATTATCGTTCGGATGGAAATTTCCAGTAACGACAACTAGAAACAAACAACAATTACGATTTTAATTGTATAGCCAAACATTTCACGAGGAACATTTCATCGAACGCACGCCAGTCGAATAAAGTTTTCTCATCTCCGATTCGACAAACGTTCGCGCAGCATGTACGCCGATGATCCTGTTAATTCTGGGGTGGTATAAAAACAAACGAGGAAAAAAATAAACAGAGAACACGCCGCGTAATTCGGGTTCGTGCCTCTCATATTCGCAACCGGCTATAAATAGATAAATACCCAGCCGCATGTCGCAGTACTCTGCAAACAGAAAAGCTGGACACGCGACATATCCACGCTGAAAACGTAATGTTTTAGCGCGTTTGATCTAACGTCGGGAAACATCTTTGTTTTTCGGAACATAGGGCGGGCTGCTTTGAGAAATTTCCGAACCCTGATAAACGAGGAAGTTGCGGTCCAAAAAGTAGACGAAGCAAACGATTCTCGAGCATCGATTCGTTCCGTGAAACATCAGTTTCGTAGAGGCTGGTTTTCGAATTTATAGTTTATAGTTGGTCCCATTCGTGGCGTACGCGCGTCAGAGGTAATCCCGGAAGTAGCAGAAGAGAGGATGCATGCTTCGTCCCGTGCATTTCTCTTTTTCGAAGGGACTTTCCGGAGCAGCTAGCTGCTGCTTATTTAAGAAACGTCTGTTCTGAAACGAGTACCATCGAGTGTATTTTCGTCCCGTCGTACGAAACCGGAGGTAGAAAATAGCTGCGTCTCTACACTCGAAGGGCCTTTCGAGTGAAGCGAAAGGCTTCGTTCGACCCTCTCAGGACCCCTTTTCCAGTCACCGTCCGCGTCGTGCCTTTCTTCGCTCCGTAACGCGAACCGAGGATCGATCGTTTCCTTTCATAGGATATTCCGCGTTGAAAAAATATTCCCGAGAAACGAGGAATCATCGTAACCGGCCACAATTATTTCGACGAATCGCAACGAAATCAACGTATTCGATCACACCGAGAGGCTAGAACAATGGACCGCCGAATAATTACCGAAAGGGAGACGAATTCCAAGCTCGAGGCAGCCGTTAATACCGTTCCAACGGAGAAAGAACGCATCGGGGAAATGGGAAAAGTCGGGTGGGGCATAGCAATTGCTTCCTGGTTTTTCACGGTATTCGTGATTATTCGCCGGAAGGAAACAAAGGGAGAGGCAATACGACGATGTTCCTCCGGGCCCAGCGAGCTGGTGTTCCTCCAGCGTGAATCCTCCTCTTGTCTCGCTACAACGGCTGACATATTTCTTTCACCGGGTACAGAGACCAGGAAAAACGAGAAGTCTGGACGGAGTCTGTTCCATTCTTTTTTTACTTCTTTAGCCCAGGAGCACACACCGGTGTCGTTACCAACGGCCGTCATTGCCCGGATGCATTTTCACGATCCACGCGACTTAATTGCGTTCATCGTTTCGCAAAGAAAAACGAATTAATCCGATTCGATATCGAATGATTGTCGAGCACGTTGTCGTCCGTTACGAAGATTTTTTTAAAAATACGAGAAAAAAACAAGGTTTTTATCCCAGTCCCTTTCCTTGTTCTACCCCTTTCTTCCAGTCAAGTGCTCCTGCGTTTTCAGGGATTTACAGAAAATGACTCATCGTAGATGAGCGTATACAAGCGTATGCAACGCATACGTTGCGTGCACACGCCCTGCGAAAGAGTCGTTTCGAAAATCGAGCGACGGTAGGAGCAGTTCACCGAGTAATTCGATCCCCCGAGAGTTACGAGGAGCATAGGGTGAGCGATGATAAAAGCAAATTAAATTAGAGAGCCGCTATCGTCTTCGAGCGGGAAGTATTCGGTGAGCTTTTACTTCGACCGATGACGGGTGCATTGACCTCTGATCGAACAATTATTTCCAGATTATATCTCGTCGACATACGGAACAAGATGGAACGCGGGTCATCGAATGAAAAGTAAATCCGAGTGCTCGGGGAATACGGAAATTCAACAACCGTTCGATCGCGCGACTGACGA
This sequence comes from Hylaeus volcanicus, assembly GCF_026283585.1. NCBI lineage: Eukaryota > Metazoa > Arthropoda > Insecta > Hymenoptera > Colletidae > Hylaeus > Hylaeus volcanicus. The sequence goes on along the minus strand of NC_071978.1, from coordinate 25,240,865 downwards.
CGGCTGTTTATAAAATATAAACGAGTCGTTGGAAATTTATCGATCGATTGTTTCGAAATCGTTGACACCCGTACGGACACGCATCTATTTAGCATCACCGACAATCTCGCACGATTGCGACACGACTCGAAAGTCTATCGAGACATTCTCTCCTTTAGATCAAATTCGATCGTTCGACGGACCGCCCACGCGACAAACGAGTCTCGAAGACCACGATTTCATGCAAACTTTCAACCACCCACGATCCAACCAATTCACCCAGTTTACAAGGGAAGGACTCGATCTGTCCTCCCTTCGACTTTATACTCTTCTCGAAGATGCAGAAATAAGTTTCCTTTTTACGTCATCGTCGAAACTCCGCCCTAACCCAGAATCGTCTTCCTCTGCTGCGGAAAACTCCACTTGGAACGCGTCGAAGCGAAGGTCGAAGCAATTAACGGTCGGAGCCCAAGTCTACCGAACACTCGACGGATCGTTTCTAAAACGATTCACTCGCGTATAAAGGAAACGACTGGCGAGTCCGTGAGTCACGTATATTGTTCATCGTTTAGCAACCCACGACGCCTTTCTCCGTCTGAATTAACGGCTCCCGGATACTTTGTCGGCCAAAGAGACGACGATCGTGCATCGTGCACCGTGCAATATTTCTATGACCGACTTTGAGTCGATTTTGAGTTCCGATAAGCGCAAGCTTTCTTGGAAAGAGCGAGCCACGTCCACGGAATTTTCGTTGACTCGAATCATCGCCTCGATGAGTCATCGACGTCGCGTCGCGTCGCGTCGCGTCGCTTTGTCCCTTGCGCGCGCCTAGGCCTACTATCGGGAGCGTCTCGAGTTATCGTGACTGGCTACGGTCCTTTGTATCAATCAACGAAAATTAGATTCTCCTTCCCGCTTCGAGTCACCGATATAAAAGAGGCGCGCAGCCTTTCTCGAGTTAATGAGAAAATAGTCGCGGAAATTGGATCGACGTCCCGGAGAGAGTAGCCCGACGCGAAATTGTTTCCTCGTAGAGGAGTCCTCGAGCAATGAATTCGTGCCGCGACACGCAACGGAGATTTGCTTGGGAACGCACCTCCGCTCGGTTCCTCTGGAACCGTTTGTTTATCAAAAATCAATCAAGTATCGATATACTGGAAAGTATTCAAAGGAGATTCTTACGTTTTCTCTCATATAAAACCTCCTCTCCTATGGGTCGACTCGATCAGAACTACAGTGCCATTTAGAAGCTTCTTACTAATATAATTGATTATGCACCTCTTCTTGGACTTGTGCCCTTTCGCATTCCTCCCAGGACCACTAGGTCCTCGTATCTATTTCATCAATACGTTTCCTCGTCTAGATACTGCCACCTCAATACTGTCCTCCGTGCCTGTGTTACAGTTAATTGCTTTAGATCAGACAGCGATATGTTTATTAACTCTATCGACTCTACTAAACATAGGCTACGTAACCTTTTCATCGGCAATTCTGCTATTCACCGGCGATAACTTTATTACGATTGTTTGTTTGCTTGTAAATTTTTGTTTGTCCTGACATCTGTCAACTGTGGTTGTTTATAATTGCTACACTGTATTAATTTCATAACGGGCTATGCCCGTATATATTGAAACAAATAAATAAACTTATATCGTTCAAAATACGCCATCTCGAGAAGGAAGTACAGGGTCGATTCTATTCCGACGAGGCAACCGATAGATGCATACCTCGTTAACGAGAAACATGAAAGGAGGAAAAGGTCAGTCGGTGTCGGATTCGTTCACTTTCCGGACGAAGGCTATCGAAAGGACACTTTTGCCCGTTACTTAATGAGCACATTAATTACCTTTCCCCTTAATTATCGTAACGAACTAAAAGCTCGCGACGATTTCCTTTGGACGCGACGCTGTGCATTCTCCGTTCGCGTCTTCCTAATGGATGATATCTCGAAGAAGAAACTGCGTCGAAAAGGAACTCGTTTCCGGAATGGAAAGACGCGCGACGAATCGTGAATTGCCGCCGGAACAGAAATGAAAATGAAAAACGAGGCTACCGCGGCGAGATGGGATGTTGGAGCGAGGAAAGTGCGCGCCAGAACTATCGCGAATCATCGTCGATCATTGACGCGACGCTCCTTGCTGGCAAAAAACGTGCGAGATGTTCAGCGAAAGTGTTGTAACGGTCTGGGCGCGGAACGAGGCAAAAGAGCATCGACGTTATTAGCTTCGAGAACTAACGGCACTTAGGGCCGGGTTGTGATTTCTTTGCATCAAAGTTCGATTCTTTTTTTGACGTTAATTTACTGCCAAAGCTGAAGTCCGATGGACGGACGAGAAGAAGGCGTTCTTCTTCGCGAGTCCATAGAACGACACGCGATCTCTCGAGAATCGTCACGACGCAGCCGGATCCGCTAAACGACACGTTCGACCGGCGAGAATCGATCGCGCGACGATAAGTCACGTGCAACCCGGAAAACAGCCTGCACCGCGAAAGCACGACCGCTGCAGTTGCACGTTTTTCTCGAGCGGAGACGCACGTAGACGTGTTGCGCGAAAAAGCCGGCTCTCGTGGTTCCTGACCTTTCCACCGGGTCGATGACACTCGTTAAAGGGACACGGGGTACACGCGTTTTCTGTCTCCATCGCGACCCACGCGGACAAGAAACCCGTCTAAAACCTGGCTAATAACCGCGATACACACCGTGTCTTTGACCCATTCAAATATGTATCATCTGTTTGGTTTTCAACGACGACCTTTTCAGAAGACTTTTAGAGCGATCTACGAGACCATTTTCGAGCTAGAGATCTTAAACGAATAACCTTGTACGTCATCAACGGGTAAAACGAGTCGCGATTCAGACAACGAACCGACAAGATACATTTATCGACAAGAAGAAATGGCTGTGAAAAGCGTTTTCACAGTAGGCGGGGAATCGATCGTGGGTACGGGGCCGGCTCTCGAAGACGCCGGTGGCCCAGAAAGGTACCGTTAAAAGATTTTATTGCCAGGGATCTCGGCTGTCAGCGGATTTTTCTGTCTCTCGACTTACCGCAGCTCACCGTCAAAGTGCATCGGAACGGATTGTCGGTGCAACGAGCAGCTTCAAGCAGACTGCTACCGGCAAGTTCGTATTCCCACGCGATGGAACCGAGTCGTATACCGTCTACCGGGTGACCCGAATGTTCATTGATCGTGGATCGATCAACGACGATGAAAACGTGGTTTCGTCGATCGATCTTTCCACGGTTTTGCAACGACCGCGAACGACAATTCGAACCGTAACGATCGTTTACGGTAGTGTCGAAGCGAACAACGAGCAACCGCGGATTGCGACTGCTCGGCCATGGTTTCAGTTGTACAACGCGAACATTTTCAATAATACGTTATCATAGACTCTGCCAATTTCGTATCGTCAAAAGTGGGCAAGATGCGCAAGGTTTCTAGTAGAGATCCCAACTTCACGTGTATCGAAATACCCGGGTACACGGGTAATTAATGGATTCGTGTTTTAATCCGTGTATTTTTAACACACGGGTACCCGGGTAGAAACTTTCTAGACTACGATTGTTCCCCGTCTACCCTATATCGTCCCTTGTAGAGAGAATCGCGATTAAACGTTCCCTTTTCGGAATTTATATCCTTCTCGGTTTGCGGCACCGCGGAAACCGCGAGGCTCGTTTATACGTGTTCTCCATAAGAAGTACCTCTGGTTTCCGGACATAAATTGCGGAGCACCCGATACAACGGCGGATCAGAGAGCCGTGCGGAATGTGCGATAAATAATACATGAAATTATTCTGTCGTCGGTTCGTCCGCAAGACGTGCTCTGCGAATGGTTTCTCTAGGCTTGTTTGCGGCGAAGGATCGACCGACTGCCGTCTTTAACGAGGAATTCAGCGGGTAAAACCTTCTTCCGGCGAACCTGCGAGCGAGTTTGACAATTTCCCGCGTTTTTCAACTTCCGCGATTTAGTTTGTACGTGGAAACAAACTGTACGCGCGAGGGAACGCGGTTTCCCTTTATTCTCAGGATCTGTTACCCTCTCGGATCGATCGCTATCTTCAATTTTGATTTCGCCTTAAAAGGAAAGTTCGAACCCAGACGTTCGATGGTGTCGATCGCGAAGTCAATTTCCAACAAGTTTTCCGGCGGGAGCTCGACGTAGAAGCTGGAAACGATGGAATACTTAAGGAGCAAAGTTAAGCGCATAAAATGTGGGTTGAGCGAGCAATATCTTCCGAACGAAATGCTCGCCGACCTCGAAACTTTTTCCACGGGCCGCTGCGTTTACTCACGTTCCCGTGGCCGTTTCCAAGTTCAACCTATCCGTTCCTCGTCGACCGGCAAGGTTCTTCGAAGGTATCCGTCTACGGAACGCGTATCCCTGCATTCTCTACGATTTAGGTAATCGTCGGAAAAATTTCGTACGTTCGGTGGGGTCTGAGGTTAGAAAAATGAGGCCTAACTTTTCGGGAACAATGGAAGTGTCGCGTTGCGTGACTTTTCGACGCGTAACCGTGCCGCACGCTCCGCCTCGCATTCTGCAAATTAAACGCGGGAAACGAGCGAGAAGAGCAGCTTTCCCGTTTCGCGATTTTCCAGCGAAGTGCTCGGCTCTCGTGTGCTCAAAGCGCGTTTCAGCGTTCTTTAATTTCCGTCCATTAGAGCAAGGTTTCGAAACGGGGAACGGAGAGGGAGACAGAACCGAGAAAAAGGCACACGCTCGAACGAAAATTTCTCCGACGAGCACTCGCGGTTTCCTGATAATGTTTTATCGATAAAATGCCAGTTGCTCCGAGAAGCTTTCGCTTCCTTGTCGGTCTGAAACGAAACGAGACGCGATAGGAGCCGCGTATTTGCGTAACAAGGATCTGTGCCGACGCTCTATTAGGTCAACCGTAAATTACGCAGGCTTTCCAAGAGACGTGCTACGACGCAGTAACGACGATGGTATGCAGATATCCTCGACGAACGCTAAATATCGTACGTGGGACGAATGAAAAGTAACGCCTTCGATTTTGAATTTTCTACAAAATCGGGGTAAAAATAATGCTCGAAACGACCTTCCCTTTTTAGAAACGCTAAAATCAAACGTTAAATCCTTTCGAAAGGGAGTCAGCTATATCTAGGATAGCAAATCAAACAGTCTCTCGCAATTTCTAATCCAGGTTACACTTCGATAACGTTGCTCGCGAAGACAATAATTGCAAGTTGTTTTCGCAATTTGTTAAAAAAATCTCACCTTCGCTACTCGAAGTCTGCCCTACTGGTCGGGGATAATAAATAACCAAGGGGGGTAAATTCGGTGCGAAAATCGTCGGACGCACCTGCTCGCTGTTCCATAAAGGTACGAGAGGAACGGGTTACCGAGAAACGGCGAACCGGTCCTGTTGACCGAACCTTGCGAGCCTTCCTCGCCCGCTTGAACCGTTACGTAGTTATGGCCATCCAGAAAGCCGGTAGGAGGGTAATCGACCACCGATATATCGACCGTACGCTTTCCGCACCGATACGACCCTTGCCAATGCCATCCACGTGTCGCTCGAATAAATTCGACAAAGAAGAACCTAACACGACGACCCAAAGAATTAATAGGAATGCGAGATCGATCCTATCTTCGCGCGTCGCGAGTTCGCGACATCCGTGGCTTTCGCGATGAGTAAGCCATCCGGAGGTCGATCGTAACGAGAAAGGTCTCGAACGCCGGGACAAGATAATTGCCATTGAGTTTATTCTTTCTGCCGCGAATGGCCGTGTCGATGATGGTTTCTTAACTCTCGAAATTAAATTCTTGAACAAGTATTAAGTGTATATCTCGTTTAAACAAATGACAAAATATTAGTCGGGTGTAAACAATCAGACGCGAACTACGGAATAACACGGTTTTGAAGATCATCGAACGATCCCACTTGTTTGGCATAAATCGTAAACTATTGCTTTCTCGCGAATTGCCGTCGACAATATCCAGATTCTTTTTTTTTTTTAAGAAATTTTAAAAATTAAACAGGGTGCGAATACTTATTGCTTCAATATTTCTATCGATTAATTGCTTTTTTCTTGTTAATTTCGCAACTTACATAAATAGCTATCTTTTTTGTACTCACATCTATCATAAATATTTCCAAGAATATGTAGAATGTCGTTGTTTATAAAGAATAAGTTAATAAATTACAATTTTACATATTTTTTTTTGGAAATTAATTTCCAAATTGGAAATAAAAGATGCGCTGTGATATCGGCTGCAACTTTCCTCGTACGTTACGGAAGCTGGAACGACGAACCATTCCACGGGGAAACGGCTATCGACGTGACTTCCGGTGCCTTCGACGCGTTCAATTTCGAATTAATTGCTACAAACGCCTCGGTCTCTCGCTCGGCTAATTGGCACGTTAATTGCTCTCGTCGATGTACGGTCCTCGCCCGTGTTCCCCGACCGCTAATACTACAGGTAACACGATTGGTATGAAAACCCTTTGCTATCTGGGACATGGAAACAGCTGCGAGCTTCCGTCGTGACTGACACGGTTCATAATTTCGAATGCGTCGGCATTACGCGGTCCCTGGCGTCGAGCGAAATTCCAAGCGTCGCTACGAAGCTTCCGACGCGAATTCTTGCGGATCGTTTCTTACCGTATGGACTGTTTTGCGAGCCGAGCTCGGATCTATACGACCGCTTTCCGAGAAGACTTAATTCGCTAACTTTAAGAAAATCGCGGACAAATTGCCGATGGATGTCTCTACGAGACTATACGCACATGTAGTTCGACCGAACGTTAATTATCGATAAACGTTAACGTTTATTTCATTCCACGATACGTTCTCTCTTTCTATGATATAGGTCAGCACATCCGTCGGGCACGGGTAGCTACTTCGAAAAAATATCGCGTGTCAAAAATAACAGGAAGAGGAATAACACGCGAATAACGCGAACAAAGTTATCAGCAGTGGCTGCTTTTAACGATAACGCCCAACGGAGGCTCGATGCCCGAGTCTCGCCTTTTTCCGGCGATGCAGCCACGGAAGAGTGCTTTAACCTTTAACCCCAGCACTGTCCGGTGCGTTACAACTGAGAAAACGCAACGTTAGGAAAACTGTTAATTTCTCTATTGTTTCGAAGGGAACGATCGTAAACTGGCTCGAGCGTCGAAGCAGGGAAAGGGTTAGGCGTCGCGTCGAGCCGCTAAATATTTCGGTCGAGTCGTTGGCGCCGCGAGATGATCCGACAACAAGGATACCAGCTTGCGGTTTCCACCTCCTTTTTCCCGACGGTGACCCAGGGCTATTTTAAGAAGATATTCGGTCGAAAGGGCGGCCAGGCCCCGAACGAATACGTCTGGACTTCGAGGAAGCCGGGACAGACAGCGAATGGAACGCTGCGCTGCTCCGTTTCGAAATTCCACGGGGAATTGGCGCAACGTGCCAGCGCCTCGTCGCGAAAACGTGCCATTAGGGCCAGCGACGGGAATAGAAAATTCCTCTCCGTGTAGCGGATTAATCGCTCGCTTACTAGCGCGAGCTTGCGATGAACCAGAGATGGGCAAAATACTCGTCTAGATCTCGTCTGTAAAAAAAAGGTGAGGTCCCATGTACGTAAGTTCAGGCGACGAGCACGAGCAACGTCCATTTGAAAGTGTCAACTCCTCGCGCAGAAGGGTCTGATCATCAGACTCTGATGGACCCAGGCGAGCTGGCACAACGAGCCGCGAACACCTAAACGAGCACGGAATTCCGAAAAAGGCCACGCATCATCATCGCAACTTTTGCTCGCTAGTAGGAACGTGTTTTCATCACATAGATGGGACCTCGCCTTTACGGTTTCGTGGAACAATGAAAGGCTGCTTTTCGTCTTTCCCGAGTACAGATGTCCCTCGGCGATCGAACACACCACGCCCATCGATAAATCCTAGGCTTCCACAGTTTATCTCCCGAATTGGCATCGTCGAACCAGTCGAATGGGATGCATCGGAAAGCAGCGTTCCAATTGCGATCGATTCCGTGCTGCACGCGACGGAAACACGACACCGATCGCAAGGAGCATCTCGGTGCTCGGGTGTGTGGCCCGATGAGCCATTAGTAGGCTGCAAAGATTGCGGGAAACGGAGACAACGGGCGAGGCAGGCGAACCAGCGAAAGAATATCGAGTCGAGAGAAAGGGAGAGCAACGGAGCCGATGGATCGACGCCGAGAAAGCCCGCGAGAGGAAGATCGACCGAGAGAAAGGACGAGGTACCGAGAGAGAAAGACGTGGAAACTCCTTCTCGAGGCGTATGAGAGTCGATCTCAGGGCGGATTCCCACCAAAGAATCGGTCACGACTTAGGGTCGCCATAAACGCCATCCGCGAGCACTCCCGACGATTGGATAATACAAGTTTCGCTATCGTCCTCTCGACGTATCCGCCCTGCACAAGCCGCGATCATTACGGTTCTCAGTGTAAAACGGAAACCTCGACTCCGACGCGATCTCTCGCGCTCCTCTCTCTATCTTCGTGGCCGATACAACCTCCGCTGCGAAACGATAACGATTGCCTCGACACGGGTAACCGTTCGTCTTGATCGTCTTTGTTCCGGACACGGCTGTAAACGTCTACGATTTGGAACGTTACACGCGTCAGTCTCGGCTGAAATCTCTTTTCCGTATTCCCGTTTGAGGAGGTTTACACCCCCCCAACAGCGCGGATGGCATCGTCACCTCTCTAAAATCCACGAGATCGGAGGACCGCCAGGTCCTATTATTAATATGGCACACGCTTCGATTCCAAGTTTCAACTTGAAACTCTCGGGAAGAAACCAGGCAACTCTAGCCGTCGAATAAAGATACAAATGCGGAAAAGTATCTTAGGGTTGAAACTCTCGGGGAGAAACCAGGTACCTCTAGCGGTCGGTTAAAGTTAAAAATGGGAAAACTACCCAACGAGTGAAACTCTCTGCAGTTAACGCAGGTATCTTTACCTGTCGGATAAAGTTAAAAGTGCGAAAAGTATCTAACAATTGAAACTTTCTGCAGATAAAGCAGGTATCTTTAGCCTTCGAATAAAAATAATTTAAGTTATCTTTATCCTTTGAGTACATTTACTTCGAATACATTTTTTTATCCGGCAGTCATCGAATAAAGATAAAGTCATGTATCTTTATTCGATTTTCTATTTAAATAATTTTTTTATCTAAATAATGCCCATCTCTGGCTTCGAACTGCATCTACGCGATTGCTCCGTCCCATAATACGTGTTTAAAGTCCGCCGAGTCATTGTACTCACAGCGGAGAAGCAACGCGCAACAGAGCTGCGAGTAAGGTATTCTCTTAGGAAACATTTCATCGGTCCCAAAGGGTGAAACTAATCAGACCGGAGAACCAATCAATGGAGATCGCTCGAGTTGGTATCCCTTTACGAGTCTTCGTAATTGTTTCGATCGCCTATCAGGCTTTGTACCCGCGGTACTGCAATTTCAACGAGCAGTAGCGTGTAACAATACATTGTCCAACATTCGCGTCGACTAGATGTCGGAGGGCTGACGTACATCGAGCGTCTATGTAGCGCAAATTAAGCCCAAAGCAACAATGACTCGACGACAATAAGCTACGTATCGAAGATCGCTCGCGTTTGATCGCTCCGCGATACCTCAACGTCGCGGATGCGGATAATCGATGAACGATTCACGCGCAAACTTGCGCAGGGTTTCAACAGGCGGTCAAAAAGTCGCGAGCATTCCGGATGGCTTTCTACGCGCGCGATGCACTCTCGCTCGAAATTCCGAACGTTCCTGATCCTAGCGCGCACACGGACGACCGCACGTGTGCGCCAAAGCATACACGAGAGAACGTAAATGCCATAAGGAAGTCATTAATCTACCGTGACTCCCAACAGCTATCTTCGGCCCATGCAAAAGGATGTTACCGTGCTGCAACCGCGACCCGACTGCGAGGCAACGACACCTTCCCGACTATCTTGAAGGACAACATTCCACAGCCGACTCATGGAGTCTACGATGTCCTTGCCGCGTGTCGCGCGATTCCGCGACTACCCTTCCTATCGTGTCATTTTTCTACCGAACAGCCCGACTCCTCGATCTCGGCATCAGCTTTCTTCGCTCGACATTCGGAACTAGCGCGCTCCGTGACGAAGCGATACGATACCCGAGAATCTTTAGTCCTTTCCAAAACTATCGCGCGATATATTCTTACCATCGACTGCTCGTGCTCCATCTCACAGGAATATCTTATTTCGAAACGTTTTGTTCCTGAACGGATTGAACGAAGTTTTCCCCTATTATCGTAAAAGGTGCCAGCTGCCTCGAATACGTTGGTAATGCAAATAACAGGCGTGCAGGAGCACGAAGGAAAATTGGAAAACGAAAACAAAACGAAACTCACGGGCGTTGATAAGAGTCGGGGAACAACGACCCAGACATGATGTGGGCCTTCGTATCAGAAATATGTGGACGCAAGTGCTCGAAAAGCAGCGTAGACACATCGAGGGCACTATCGATCGTTTCTGAACTCCAACGTGGTGCCGTGGTGTTTTGAGGTCGTCGTCCTTTCCAGTTACACACGAGTCGATAATACGCGCGAACTTTTCTATGAACCGCCCCGAGTTCTACCCGATTATTCGACATGGTTCGTCCATTAAACAGCCGGGATCTTTGCCACTCGGTGATGGAAATATTCGCGAATCTTTTTCGTTTCGGTTTTCTCGTTAATTTTCGTCCATCGACCGAGATCTCCCCTCGTTTTAAGAGGATACTCTGGCGTAGCGCGTCGGAAAAGTCTGTGGTAAAGAATGTGGAGCCCATGCGGCACGAAACTCTTCAAATGCGTTTTTCTCGAAACGATATCTTTGAAGTAGGGTGTACATTTTTCTCGGAAAATTTCTGGGCGGATCGGTTTGAAATTTCACTCGCGCATGGAATACATTTCTGGTTGTCGTTCGACCGTCCATACCACCGACTGAGTCGGTTTAATAGCTTTCTTTTAAATATAATTCTTACGTCAGCACATCCTCTCGAAACGAATAGACCGTCGACTCGCGGGAGGAAAGAAGAATCCGTTTAAGGTTGGTTTAGTCGTGTTTACCTCAAAGATGCGTCGAGCAGCGATTCGTTTAACTTCCTTCTTGGTATTGTTCCTGCGGTTCTTTACTCTCTCGAGGGGCGAGTCTTTGCACGCGTGGCCACGAAAAAGCCCGCGTTTGAGTACTGGGTAAACATTAACGCTGCAACGAGAGGGAAGGAGCGAAAAGTGGTGGTGGGATCCGCAGACAGGATGGAATGTGGGCGTGCAGCGTCTGGATACGCAAGGGAAACGCGTGTTGCGGTGTCCGGGAAACGAGTCGACCGAATTGCTGATACACACGTTCCTCGTTTTTCTTTCCCTCCCTTTCGCTCGCTCATTTTGCCAGGCTATCGCGGTTTTTCCTTAACGCGATTGTTCGCCCCGTCGCGCGTCTTCCGCTCTTTGTTTCGACGACGAATAGGATCATTAATTGCAACCCAGTTGCGTCACCACACCTGGCATCTTCGCGCGATTATAATACAGCTGGAACGTACGCGATTACCATACCATGCCACCGACACAAGAGTACGAAATTCCATGCACTTTCACTGGACGGAACCGTAAAATTGTCAGTCGTAATTATTACGACTCGATTATCCGATTTAAGAGACGAGTACGCGATGGAAGATGCATTTACGCAACGAAACTTGTCCCCTTTCGGCGTCAAGTAACAGTGGAACAATTAGCCCTTTGCACTTAAGGTCGATTCAGACTATACGACACGTACCGGCACGACGAAACATTAAAACACGCGTTTGTTTTAATTGAACTATTCACACTTAACAGACACCAACCTGAACGTTCCGTCAACAGGAATAGTGTGCATAGTTCCATTAAAACGCGTGTTCTTAATGTTTTGTCGTGTCGGTCCCGGTACGTGTCGTTGCCGGAACGTGACGGTCCGTGTCGTATAGTCCGAATCGACCTTTAAATGGTGGCGTAAGCTTTTTTTGTGGACATAGAAATTTCCCTGATCAATTCATACATTTTGTATAAACTAGAAAAGACCAAAAAAAGAGGAAAAGCCACCGAGCCATCTGCGATTTCTGAAAACACTTGTCGAACAATTGAGAAGATTATATCGCCAGCAACGAGAGCAAGCGTCTACGTCGCATTCCGATAAAGTCCGACTAAACGGGAAGCTTCACGTAATACTAAAAGGGCCAAAAAGGGACTGCAAGGTTTGTTCTGACTGTAACACGCCTGGAGGTAGGCTGGAAATTTCGTATTACTGCGACACGTGTCCTGACAAACCTAGGATGCATCTTGGATATTATTTTCCAAAATATCACATCAAAACTAATTACAGTGTAAGAGGTCCGCAGTTGTTTCAACGACGCCGAATCGCATTCGGCGCAGCCGATGCAAGTGACTTGCGACTGCTCGTTGAACTCACCTCGAGATCGGTCGGAATCTCGCCTTTTATATACTTTTTACGTTTTAAGTGTTTCTTTACGTTGCGCGCGAACTACTTTGGTTTAAATAATAGTATATTATAATAGCTAACTTTACGTGCAGTTTGTTTGAATCCTGTCCCGCGCCTGCTCCCGTTCCCTGACACCTTACAACAGAGTGTAATATTTATCGAAGTTTGTTGTTTTCGACGTATAAATGAATAAACTGGTGGCATTTTATTATTTGTATACGTTTGTTTGTTTATAAATGTTTTTAAAGTACTTGTAAAGTACGCAAGCGAAAAAGGCCTCGAGCGCAAAGGGTTACAACTGCTACGACCTATCGCTAACCGTACGCGTTGACTCGAAGCGACTTAAAATTCAGATTAGTCTCGGGATAAATCACGATAAATAGTATCGTGCCGTGTAGCGTGCTCTCTAGTCTCGAGGAACTCGTTCGACCGGAGAGAAAGGGTCGTTCGGATCAGAGTCGTCGGGGGAGCATAGTTTTGGTCGAGTTCGTCGGACCGCCTCTTGCGTAACACGGCCCTGAGCCGTAGTCTTACAACGGTAATGGAAGCCTCTAGCAGGCTTCCTCCTACGGACCAACAAAACCCGTTTCTTCTTACAGCTTAACGATCGTGCACGCGTCAGAATTTATAAGAGACAGAGAGGAGCCAAGGGATCGCGGAGGGAAACGAGAGAGCCCCTGTCCGACGAAAAAGAAGAAAACCAGCAAGTTTGACTGTATTAGGGAGACGGAACCTCCTGGAATCATTCCTAGTTTAAAGCAAACGATGCATCGATCCTCTTGGGAAATCCGACAAAGTCGTCCAGGAACTTCCGAGAAGGGAAACAACGTGCTCCTGGTAGCCTCCGACAAGACAAAACGAGACGGAAGAAAGTAAAGTTTCCAAAACTACCGAAGAATGGTGCTTCGTGTTTTTCAACGAATGGGATGACGCAGTTTCTCATGGAAAATTAGAAATTCCTCTCAGTCGAAGACAATAGATATGTCTAGATCTACGAACCGATCTGACGCTTTGTAAATAACTTTTTTCTTCGCGAACCACCAAGTTTTTCTCGGGTGTCTTTTACAGGATGTCTCAACTCGACTGGTCGAATTCATCCAGACCTCTTTCGCAAACGCCATCCTCGTCGTGTTATGGCGCACCGTTGAAAAACGACACCAGGCCGAGATCGAATTTGCGGTGAACCTCGAAACCGCGAATCGTGATCGACGTGGCCGGTGTTCCAGTTCACGTATGCCTCGATCGCTGACAAACTGGACCTCGATATCGAGCACAGACTTGAAAAAGTTGGCAACAGTTGCCGGGTGATACTTTCCCAGTATTGGTTTAGAACGAATCAAATGTTCGCGCTTGTCAATAATTAAATCTTGGAGCCAAATATTAGGTTGACGCAAATATTGAGTTGTCCGGAAAGTTCGTGGCAATTTCTAAGAAAAATTCAAAAACACGTTTGAATTTTAATATGTATTTATTGAATTACATAGGTGACATTTTGTTCCACAACCTTTCCATCTTTTAAGGGATGTATACATGTTATTTGTTTTCAATTATTCCCATATATTCAGACCTGTACCACCTACCAAAAATCGTCATGGACTTTCCGGACAAACCCGATACAATACTTTTCGAAGTCTCTCTCTAGCCACGACCCGTTTGGGAAAATGTAACTGGGTCAGCGAAACGGAAACGAGCCGATCGTTACGCACCGTGCGTACGATCGGCGCACGAAGAAGGTTCGATGAAAATAACCCTTTCGAGCCCTCTGTCGTTGGCGCACGTGAGAACCGGTAGTTCGCCGTCGAAAGGATGTGGGCGGTCTCGGATTACGAGAATCCTCGACATCGCTTGGATATTTGCATTCATACCACATTCACGCCAGTCCTTATGATCTTCGAGTCGTAAAAAATATAAACGCAACGACAAGTAGAATATTAGAGGAGATGCGATTCCGAATGAACAAATTCGACGGAAAATCTATTTCATTAACGCTTTCTTTCGAGGTAAAATTGGAAAATGTTTATCAACTTGTACCGTTATGGTCGACTGTCGACGAATAAAGGTCGAGTCGGACTATACGACACGGACCGGCACCGACACGACAAAACATTAAAACGCGCGTTTTAATGGAACTATTCACACTTAAAGCCGGCGACTGACTTGCAACAGAACGCTGTAATGTAACTGTTCGGCACGAATTGTACGGTTCGACACCAACTTTACATTACAAGGTCCTTTTTGGAATCACGAATGCTCGCTTCGAACTCTCGGCTGAATTCTCTCTCGATGCTTCCTACTCAAGTTCAGTGAAAAGTAGACGATCGAAGAGGTTCGTCAAAAAACCGACAGACCAAGTGGAGCACGATCGAGCGCAAGAACGGCTCGGTTCGTCGCTCGCTAGTTTGCCAAACTAAGCGAATGCTCGCGTTACATTAACAGACACCGACCTGAACGTTCCGTCAACGGGAATAGTGTGAATAGTTCCATTGAAACGTGTTTGAATGTTTTGTCGTGTCGGTGCCGGTACGTGTCGTTGCCGGAACGTGACGGTCCGTGTCGTATAGTTTGAATCGACCTTAAGTCAGCAGCTACGGGATTAAGAGACGCGCGCTCTCGCCTAGCAGAGAACACGTTTACGTAAATGTATTCATCGTTCGGTAATAATTCGTGCACGGGACGATCGTCGATCCTCGCGAACGAAAGAGAAAAACCGGTGGAATAAGATCACCAGTCGGCGACACGAGCGATTTTAATCGTGCTCGCGATCTGGAAGAGGACGAACCGCGGGAAGAGAACGAAAAGAATGAAACGACGCGGGCAAATATAGGTAGAAAGGAACAGGTAATAGAGGACAACACAGAAGCAGAGAGAGACGGGGAAAGATGCATCGTAATGAGTCGCGTTTGCAAGGACAAGCAGAGCGTGGCCGAGCGGGCCAGTGCACATTGCATTCATGGCCGCGATCTCGTGGATGCGTCTTTTCCCGGTCTGTGTGTGCGAGAGCCACCGAGCGCAGGAATAAACGCAACAAAAACGCGGTCGCGTTTATCGGACGAAGGCACACCGTGGTATCCGCGCGGCTCGTAATCGGAGCCGAGTAAAATATTCTATTAAACAACGAACGGCAACCATGAAAGTAAAATAGTTTCTCTGTTGGTGTATGTGGTGAATTGTTAGACTTTTTATTAGATTTCTACGGAGGACCCTCGAAGTTTCACGGCGCGGTTCGTTTGCTCGGATTTTCTACTCGGCGAGCAGACGACCGAGAAAGAGTTCCCGTTAATGGACGTCGAGCGACTCGTGCTCGATAGGCGGGAATTCGCTCGGGATCTGTCGACGCGCACGGGTTCAAGTGATGTTTAAATAGAAACTGCGTTGCAGCGTTTTCACGGGCCCGAGAAACGCGTTCAGATTTTCGCTCAACACGGCCAGGAGAGTTTACCACTACGGAGCAATTTACAATCGCGGAGAAACTGAAGGGGAATATACGCGAATCGCTTTCTAAACATCGCCGGACACGAGATCCCATCGTTTTTCGAATTAAAGTCAAACGGGCCCGTTTCCATGTCGTGCGAATTAGGGCGGAGGCCTACTAATTTCATATTTCGACTTTTCAGGACTCCGTTGAGACCTCCTGGCCCCCCTATAGCTCGGGTACCTCGGGTTTGCTAAACCCGTACTGCAGTTGTAATTAACACGTTGACTGCCAAACGAATATTCTTGAAAATTTCTGCTAAGATTAAATATTATTTAGACTATCGGAGTCTAGGTAATGAAACATTTATCGTGGTATTTAGTTTTGTAACTACATCAAAATTCATGAATTTCATTTAGATTCATCTCTGTGTGACGTCTAACTTTCAGAATTAATCTTTTTAGTTCTTGAGTGAAAAACACTGTCACCCATATATGGGTGCCATGGCGGTCAACGTGTTAAACATAGCTACTGCTCCTGAGGGTAAAAATCAAACGTATTCCGCGCGTGAGAGGGAAATCTCTAGTGACGGTGGAACGTTGAAACCAGGAGTACAGAAAATTGGGGTTACGCCGCTCTTTCAGCACCTGTCAGCTGTTCACACCTGCGCGCGTCACCTGGACAGGCGAGCAAAAAATCGAGGCCTACGTTCCCAATAATCGATATCACCCGTAATTAAATAATTCCGACAGGACGCCAGTGTTCTCTGCGAAATAAAAGTCACCCTGCCAACGTCTCTTTCGTTTTGTACGCGGTTTTCTTGCTAACGAGGTATCGAGTTCCGTCGCGACGATCCGAAGCTCGCGAAAGGAACACATTGGAGAAAGAAAAAGGAAAAAATTGGAACGTCGAGATCAGAATGTATACATAGATTTTCTGGCTCGCACGGATTCCGCGAAGCGTTTCCGCGGCCGTAATTACGGAACGAGCTGGTAACGAGAAGCCCTAATTAGCCTAATGAAATCTGCTAATGAAATACGCTCCAGTCTCGTTGAGACTCGTACGATCGAACTCGCAGAATCGATCGCGACGCGAGCGACATCGGGAATAATCATCCTTGTAGCCCGTTACGTCTCAAGATGTCTAATCTTGTATTTCTTATTCGATACTGATCTCCGCGCAAATTAATATTGCAAATTGCAGCTCCATATTTAAGACGTTAGTCGTTACATAGAGATCGTTACTTGTTCCCGAGGAGAGCCTTCGCAAATTGACCGAAACATCGAACGCGCATTACTTTCCAAACTGATGCGATGCTAGTTTCTTTTTATATCCGCATCAATGATTGTCCTATAAACCGACAGACACTCGACGTATCAACGCGAAATTTCTACCAAACAATTACATCGATGATATTAGACGAACCGAAAAATAATGTCGTTTCTGCAATTTTAAATACTTGTTTATCGTTCATCAGCTCATTGATTTTTATCGATCTGGCATTGGCAGTTTGCACACCAGATGGCAAAAGGCTATGTGATAACGGGAGCGATTATACAATTAATAATTAAAAATAGAAATTTATAAAAAATTTGTTTGAATTTAATGTCAAAGAAACGACATTACTTTCCAGTCCACTTAATATCATATTTTTATGAATGATTCTGCAATATGCACAAAGTGTTATCTGTAAATTCTATAAATTCAGCGTTGTTCGTGGAAACCGTTCAATGAGATTCCAATTCTAGAGACGCGCGCGGTTCTCGACAATGGGAAGCAAGCGAGATAAACTGGGCCAAACGCGTCCGTTGTAACGACGTTTTTAGTAGAGAACCGTCGATACCGCGGAAATGCCGTCGAGCCGCACGGTCCGCGGCTTCTTTCGCGCACGAGGAAGCGTCGCGAAACACGTGTGCTCGATTCGAAAGGAGCCAAGCCTCGCCAGTGGCGAGCAGAACGTGTCGTAATATTTACAAAAGGGGCGCGATTTCACCGAGAAGGCGATCAGCAACGATGGGACCAGCGACACGAAGCGTTATTCCGTCAGTGAAAACGGAGGCTGATCTCTCGAAACCTAGCGGCGACTACCGTTTCCGGCGTTGCTGACTTATCGTTTGAAACTTTCTCCGATTGCGGCAACCGTTCTGTTCGTCGAGCTATGCAACTCGAGGAATCGTTCTAGACCAGCGCCTCGTTCGCGGGAATTTTTCTCACTGTTTAGATCTATGTAACGCACGACGATCACCGACTCACCCTAACGATCTTTGGTTTGTATAAATCGCGAGATTTAACACGTTGATCGCCATGTCACCCACGTGTGGGCGACAGTGCTTTCCACCGAAGAACTAAAGAAATTAATTTCGAATCAAAGGAATTCAAGAGCATCAAAGGAAATGAATTTAAACCAAATTCATGAATTTTGATGAAATTACAAGAATAAATATAACGATAAATGTTTGATTACGCAGTCTCCAATAGTTTAAATAATATTTCATTTTAGTAGAAACTTTAAAGGATATTTGTCTGGCAGTGAACGTGTTAAAACAAAGATTGATGCAGGGAGGTTAGTTACACTCCGCTAAATAGTAAACGCAAGAAGTTATCACTGCGGCTGACGGAACGACGGAGTACCGAATACGACGCCTACGTTCAAGTCGGAACAAAAGTTGGAAGATGCTTTCGAGAATCCCTTTGTCTCGATCGAAGAGAACTTTACCCGTCAAGAACGTTAAATACGCGAGGAAAGTTTCGGCGAGGCCGTGATTAAATCGAGCTCGCCGTGTACAAAGTGTCGCGGCTGGCCGCGACGCGAAGTCGTTCGACCAATTTCATTCGAAAATCAACGACCAGGAGAACTAAAGCCCAGAATCTTAAATGCAATTCCGTCGTTCCCGACATTCGTTGATTTTGCCACATAAAATCGCTCCTTAGGCCGGGACCACACTATGCGTTTTCGCCGCTGCGGCGCGCGAAAACGAACGCGATTTAACCGGAAGGCTACTACATACATTGCTGCGATTTTAACGCAGTCAATCTATGCAACGTCACAAACCGAATGACCGCATCCATCATAACCGCAGCGGCAAAAACGCATAGTGTGTCCCCGGCCTTAAACTTGCCGACACCTGTTGCCGAATACCGCATACGATCGTATCAAGTTTCACGTTCGATTAATAAAATCATAAACGAATAATTGTTTAATCGAACACGCGTATATATTCTCGATCTATTAGACAAAATCCTGTCCACCTATATAGGCGAGGAGCACGGTACCGGGCAGACGGTGTTTAACACGTTCACTGCCGGACTGATTCCCAATTAACCTTACAGGGTTAAAATTGTGTCTCGAGACAGTTGTAAACTAACACATCTGACGTTTGTCGTGTTACTTATTTTTGTATCGTCGTCAAAATCTACGAATTCTATTCGGACTTATTTTCATTGATACATTAGCTCTTAAAATAAACTGCTGAAGTTCCTTAGGAAAAATCTCTGTCACCCATGTACGGGTGACGTGGCGTTCAACGTGTTAATCGATCCGCGAGTGATCGTACAGCTCCTTTTCCGCGTGATCCAAAGTCACGACTTTTCCGTGCCGTAATGTAAGTCACGACTCAGCGATGACAACACTATCGATAGACAGTTTTGCGGCACGATATCTGTCGGTAATCGTCCGCGTTGTGAGGACATTCATCTTGGGTTTTTTCTACCGATCAAGTTGAAACAACAACACCACGGCATCCGAACCGTAGCAAAGTAAGACGAGCGAGATGACGCGAGGAAATCTAAGAAGGAAACTTTGACCAATAAAGTAATCGCTAACACGGCACTCGAACGGCTTTACGTCGCGTAAAAACGGGCCTTAACGCTCGGCAAAAGCACGTGGCACGGCTTTTCTCCAGGAACAGCTTCGTTACCAGCGCTTCTTTTTGCGCCGTCGTTCCTAGACCGATCTCGACCGCGAACGACGAAGCTGGGAAGGTTAAAGACCCTATCCGCGGACCAGTTTCGATCGGAGAAAACTCGCCACGGAGACGAACGTCGGTCGGGCACCGGTTATGCACGTGTGTATAGAACGCTCTGGGTCTCTCGGATCGTCGAATCCGTTTGACCACGATTCGACTGATAAATTTCTTCGAGCGTGACACGCTCTATTTTGCACGCAGCCCGCAGCTACCGCGACCGGTTGCAGCGCATCTCGCTATACACGGAATTTACCTGTTGAGTGGTACACATTTCGGGAGCTGGAGAAATAGGAAAGTCGAAGATGACTACATTTCGTTCGGAGCCTTTTTTCGAAGAGTATCGTAATCGAGACTTTTAACACGTTGACCGCCATGTCATCCATATATGGGCGACAGTGTTTTTCACTCAAGAACTAGAAAGATTAATTCTGAAAGTTAGACATCTCGGGAGATGAATATAAATGAAGTTCATGAATTTTGATGTAGTTACAAAACTAAATACCACGATAAATGTTTCATTACCTAGACTCCGATAGTAAAAATAATATTTAATCTTAGGAGAAATTTTTAAGAATATTCGTTCGGCAGTCAACGTGTTAAGAAGACACGATAACAGATCGATTCCGTATAAGAAACGTAAGAAAAATTTCCGCGCATCTTAGCAGGATTCGGTGTACAATGAAACTTTAATTCGAGTTCGCTCGATTTCGTAACGATCGCCGAGGTGTCTGTCGAGCGTTGCACGCTCTCTCGGTACTTTCGTGCCGAGAAGCCGTGTCCAAGGATCGCGTGGGTGGCCGGTAACGGTGCCCAGCGGGACCGAATTATCCCAGCTTTTACGTGAATTTTACGGCGGGAACGTTCGATGGAATAACGCAGAGATGGAACACTGATCGTGGTCGTCGACACGCACGCGACTCGTTCTTTCTCGTTACCAACATACGTTCGCCTGCTTCTAAACGCTGCCTTCGAAAACTAATTTGTCACGGGCTGGATAGTTCGATGACCTCTGACAACTAATCATCGTCTCGGTGGACGATATCAATTCTAACGCCCACGCATTTTTCTAACCCAAATTTCTCCTTAGCAACGTGGAGTATCCTTCGAGCGTACCTCGCTCGGCACAACGAACCAAAACCCGTGCAACACCTACATCTGTGCACGACGATCATTAGCGGCATTCCAGAACGTCGGTCGCCTAGCCCTGCCTACCTGTCCGTGGGTCGGGCTGTGATAAATTTTTCAAAACGGTCACAGCACGCGACCGCCCTTAATTCTCCTTTCGATTTTTTATCGGCGCCTCTCGACATTCCCCTTTAGCGCACGTGTACGCAAATATTTAAATAACGAGCGCGATAAACCTGTTCCGACACGGACCAACCTGAATTCGTTGTTCGCTCTTCCCAACCGGCTTCGAGACCGCTATTGTTCCCTATCCTGGGAATTTCTACAGGGTGTTCAATCTCCCGCCTCATCCTCAGCCACTCATTGCGCGACGTCTATTACATCGTTAAAAAATCAAACGATTTTTTGGTTATTCGTCGAGTAACGAAAGCCTGATTTGATCAAATCGCTTACTTTCTTTAGGGAAACCACCTCACAGAGTTGTTACTTTAACATCTTCCGTGAATTGATCATCTACCTTAGGGATTTCATCAAATCTCTATTTTTATCATTTCCCTGCGACATACACACGCGCGCACGCACGCACGCACGCACACAACACGTATGCGGTTTATTGCGTTAGACAGGAAACCGAGAGAAGAATTATATCCCGGATCGACCTGGTTTAGGCGCGTCCTGCCCTATAAGCCCGGGCGTCTCGGATCTACAGGGAATCAGACCGAACGAGCTAACCGTTTTGAAATGTCACGCATCGACAAGGTATCGTTCTCCTCGAAGAATGAAACGAGAATTAAAGTTGAAACAGAGACGCACGACGAAAATGCGTAACGTTGCATAAGCATCGTTGAAACGAATCGTACAATTAGAGTGGAACTCGATCCGACAAATTTGCAGAGCCATCGTTTCAAACGGTCCAAGTAACGATGTACGAACGAGCTGGTACAAACAACGCTTAATCGTAGCCATCAATAGCAATGTTTGGTCGACTAATTGCACCACCTATCGACCACGTCGTTTTCCAAAGGCAACGGCCAGTTAACGAGCGAAATCGAAAGAAAACCGCGACGTCGCGGCGAGCTTCGTCTCTGGCGCAAAAGATCAATTTTGTTCAAGGATCAAACAATACGGTAAACACAGAAACGAATCATTTTCGTTGAATTCTAAAATGCTATTCGAACAGTGAAAATTGTGGAAAGAGCGACGTCACGGTAACGAGTGAAACGTTCAGAGTAGAAGATCCCCTGAAACATTGCCTATGCATGAATGGAAATTAAGAAGTCTCCGTTTCGTGAACGTCACGAGGGAGTGTACCAGAAATAAATCCCGCAGGTAGCGTGGGTGGTGGATTTTACGGGTCGATGTACCTGCAGCCCTGAAAGATACACGTAAACCGGTCCTAAGAAAACGCGGCACGAAAGCCGGAATGCGTCGGAAAAGCTAAGGAAAGCTCGACGATTCCCAATAAGAAGACTCGTAACCACGGAACTACGCGCGGGAAAGTAAAAGATTAAAAGTTGTATTGCCTTGGAATAAGATCTCTTGAGGGAGAACGAAACTTATCGCATTTTGTTAAATATCGAAATAAAAAAAAAAGAAAAAGAAAAAGAAAAAGAGAAAGAAAAAGAAAAAGAAAAAGAAAAAGAAAAAGAAAAAGAAAAAGAAAAAGAAAAAGAAAAAGAAAAAGAAAAAGAAAAAGAAAAAGAAAAAGAAAAAGAAAAGATTCGATGGCAAACAAAGTCGGAATGAGATCCGAGTGTTCGAATCTCATTGTTACGGTTAATTGAATACTTCCGTACCGAAAGAACCGCGCAATAATGTGTTTCATTCTGCTGGTCGGGGTATAAAGAAAATGCTGAACTTGAGCGAACTGCTTTGACGAAAGTATCAAGCGTAGCAGCGGCACACATCTTCGGGATTATGGCAAGATAACGAGAAGTCGCGACCCACCAAAAGGAAACCAATATCGAAAGAAGCCGCTTTTTCATTCGAATGGACCTCGGCTATCTAGCTGCTACGTAATGGGGATTCATAGGAGCGGCTGGTGTCGGGGCCGATCTATTTTCAGGGATTTCATCATCGCGTTCAAATTTGTTCTTTCGTTCTAATCGAACCAATCGAAAGCGAGATAACTGAAAACGAATCTTTGATCTAGCTGGCTCTCAAAATGTTTCGTTTTAAAACAGCTCGATCGATTTTCTTGAACATCAAAGATGGAGACGAATCGTTTTAATGCTATTTTTGGCATCTAAAAAATCAATAGAAATTTTCATTTTCGTACATTTTTCTTCTATGCGAACTAAAAAAATTCATAAAAAAGAATTTTTAAACAACTTTTTTTATCAAGTTGAAGCGATTTTTTTCACCCAAAGAACTCGTTCTTTTTTTCGAACTTGCAGTAATTTCACATTTCACCATTTTTGCGGGTTTTTCTTAGTTCACATAGAAGAGAAATGTGTGAAAATGAAAGTTTCTTTTGGTTTTTTTTTTTTGTGTCAAACCAAAATTACGACCCGCATCTTTCCGACCGACGGGAGGTTTTAATCGTGAGGTGCACTACAAATGTGCGTCACAGTCGACTCAATTTGAATATTTCTTGTTTGAAAAAATGTCTACAGACTGCTCAAATACGTATGACAATAGAATAAAAAGTTCGATAGAATTGATTATTTTCTTCCATACTACAAAAAAAAATTCATGGAAAACCGCTTTTTTGTAGACCTACTAATTCAGGATACCCCCTTAACACGTTGGTAGCCACGTCATCCAGAAATGGGTGACAGGACTCTTTATTAAGGAACTAAAAAAATGAATTTCAAAGGTGAGACAATAATGAAAATAATTCTTGACAGGATTCGTGAATGTGACGACGTTAAAAAAATAAATACTACGACAGATGTTAAATAATCTAATTTCCAATAGTCTCGAGACAAAATTTTAACTTTATAACAATTTTCACGAGATTTAGCTTGGCAGCCAACGTGTTAAGTATGCAAAGTGCAAAGTAACCGAGTAATAAATAACGACACTCGTAAAGTAAACAAAACGGACATTCGCTGACCCTAAATACTATGTTTTGTTCCGTGTCAAATAGATAAGAGCCACGTGTGAATATCTAAAAAAAAAGGAGAATAGTTACGGAACGATCGAAGTTCAATTTATCCATCGTGGTGGTGTTGCGAAAGCTCACGAAAGCTCGCGAAAGAATGCACGCGCTGTGTATATTACGCTCGCACCGAAGAGCGTTACCGATAATGATCGTTATTGTGCATGAGAATTTCTCACTTACTCCGGGCGCGCTTCGCAATATAACCGCCAATAACGCAACAACAATGTGGATGCATAACGAGCTGGCGTTGCATGTACAAGGGAAAACCGTAAACATTGTTCGACTGACGAAATAGCTGGAGCTCTCTTAACGAAAGAACTCCAACTCGAGGAAATCATCGTTGACAGTTCACCGTTGGAAAAAGAAATATATTAGGTTGTCCCGAAAGTTTCTTTCGTTTTATTAATAATTAATATATACACGATATTTTATGTTTCATGTTACATTACTGAATTGTGTACGATTTATTGGTAATTATAGAGAACAGGTACAACCTCGCCGATTTTGATGATTTTTAAATATCTTGTAGAAGTCAACATTTTGAACAACTTGTTAATATTTGCAAAATTGCAAAAAATACGCGATTGTTTAGGCTCAGAAAAAATCTAGTTTGACACTGACGTCGTTACTGAACGAATTGCTTTCAAAGGATTAAAAATAAAGTTGCCTGAATATTTGACTGTATGCGGTAGATATCATACACTAATTTATTTTTTAATTGAACAAAGAGTGCAAATATCTCGGAAACTAAGGTCGAGCGACGGTTATATGTATAGAAAAAAGTTGTTCAAAATGTTGATTTCTACAACATATTTAAAAATCATTGAAATCGGTGAGGATGTACCTGTTCTCTATAATTACAGATTTATTTCGCTTCGTTACTGTTACAGCATCAATGTCTAAGAAATTAGATTGTCTATTCATATAAACACTGGCACAGAAAATAATTGAATGCAACTCACGAAAGAAACTTTTGGGACAACCTAATACTTGCATTTCCTTCGTCAACAATTTCGATGGGTCGCTAGACGCGACTGAACGCAAGTGTTGCCAACCTCGCTTAATAAAAATATAATAGATGCAGGTACGAAAAAAGTGACCGAAGTAGATTGGTGAAAAACTTTGAATAAAAAATACACTTTGAAACATGTTACTGTTCGATCGAATGAATCGAAACACGCTAGTTTTACGCGTTGTTCATTATTCTAATAAAATTTTTTCGAAAGCTGACATTACTCTAAATATTCGTTGGGAATGTCACGCGGCATCGACAGGAAGGGTTAGAAACTGTAACGCGAATGATTCAGCTGGCTAGCTTGAAAATCCACAAGTGGCCGAGAAACCTGTACGGCGCGAACGCTGCACTAATTGTAAGCACAGCTTTTAGATAAATCTTTGTCTCTCAAAGAAACGTAGCTTAACGCATGGAACGTGACGACAAAATGACTCGGATATTTTAATTCGTACAACGACCGAGCGTAACAGGTCCACTCCCCACGTTGTGCGAGACGCGTTTCGATAGATCGTTCCTTATGTAAAGAGATTTCGAACGTACGTAACTGAATCCCGAATCGTATTACACGAACGTTCGAAACACCCATAAAATTACGTCAATGTTAAAATCTAGTAATCGTCATTTCCCGAGGATCTCATCGACCAACAAGTGGCTGGCAAATCAGTCATCACGTGGAACTCGAATTTCGGTGCACGGTACAACGTTCACACAAGCTTACCTTGAAAGCGAAACTGGAAATGCTGTTGCGATTGTTTTCGATGTCGTCTTCCAGTTCGTCCAGTTGAATTCCGATTCTGAGTAGAAACAGGACAATTGCACAAGGAGACGATCACACTTTACGGTAACAGTTGACAAGCGAAACACAAATAATTCAACAGTTCACAGGTTCAACACAAATAAGAAGAAAACACAAAAAGTATTTACCGCGACGCGAATTACTTTGTACGCGATACAGTTCTGTTTCACGACGAAGGAAAACAATGTAAACGACAAACACGAACGAATAACACTACACGCACGGTAGACGGTTAGCGGCCGAATGAGGTTCTGTTTGCTGTCGACCCCTACTCCTACCCCTACCCTTACCCTCACCATTACCACCGAGCGCCACGCAGGCCAATAACCCTGGCAGCATTTGCGTGAACATTCTACGACCTTGCATCGACCGTGTCGGTAACGGAGCATACTTTATCAACTAAAGATAATGGAATTTAAACTTTTATTTGAATAATAGATAACAATGGAAATACCATACATTAATTTATTCAGTTGAACAAATACTTGAAATAAATACGTTTTTTTACTTTCGAAGAGTCTTATTTCATATTTTTCAATAAAACATTTGTAAATTTTTGTCTACTTTTTAAAAATATGAAGTTGGGTGCCGTTTGTTGAAAAGTATCATCGATATGTATCATGAAAAAATCGAGCGAATGTAGATGTAATGTACGGTACTTTCAACTATTTGTACGAAAAGTCAAGTTTTATTAAATCTACAATTAAATCTCACTGACCATTAATAGTCGTAAAAATTATTTATTTAAAAATTAATTTCTCGCGTTATCGTGATATGATTTGTTTTACGATAACACCTACTTATAAGAAATTATAACTTGTACCCTGAAACTATTCTACTCGTTCCTTTGTTTTCGATCAGTCTACATTTAGTAAAGGATATCTTGAAACCCCAGCAATGAAATATATTATAGATCGGTACTTATTTGAACTCGTACAAATATTAAGACAAATAATTTTCCAATAATGTTGAAATTCCATTATGGTAAGGAAATTACAATACAGCCATTATAAAAATAAAATTGTATACATATATGTATTGTCGTATATGTATACACTTTTTTTTATACATAAAATATATTTTCCTGTACTTTTGCTGCGTATGTATACACGTCTAACTATGGCATGTGATTTTGTGTTGTAATAGTTACGATTTTGTGACCAGGATTTCTGATTACCATACGTTAGTAACCCATGGCAGCAGGTACAGCGATCGCACTGTTAATAGTTAAATATAAATTATACATTTAAAAAAACCTGCCTTATAACGCCACAAAAAGAAGAGAAAATAGATAACAATAAAAATATAATTTAATTGATATAGCGTAAGACATAAATAATTATATCAACGGTTTTCATTAAAGACTATAAAAACCAATATAAACGAAAATACTTAATATTTTTTCAAGGGTAATTGTGAAATAATTTCTATCCGTCCATCATATTCGTAGTTTATAAATATGATATCCTACTGTTCGTCCATGCAATAACAAACAACTCATCACCTCAGGAAAAAAAAAACAATAAATTCAGGCACATCGAAAATATATTAGATATTATTTGTTTAATAGTTAAAATTAGGATATCTAAAAATTTCAGCAATACCATACGTACGTAATTCGTTGTATGGTCGATAATAAAAATGCCTCTTTCACGTATTAGTTATATGTAAAACCTATATAAAAACAGTAACCGTACCTACATGTAATAATACTTACTTTTCTAATTAAAAATTCTTTAACAAATTGTAATACATCAAGTCACGCAAAAGACCTTTTTTATCGTCTCATGATCGTTTTCCCTTAACTTTAACATTACATTTTTGGTCCATTGAATATTGCTATCTCTTCGGTTTCCAACTAGTCGTATATCATTGATAACGAAGATATGTAATCACCTTCGACTTAATAACAAACATAAAAATTTAAAAAGCATCGGAAGAGTCGCTAAGTACTGCGTACGTGTCGCAGCCTTGTAATGTCGTAAAGTGCTAGTAAAATAGTAACAGTACTATACACTACTTAAAACTGTTTGCGAATCTTCTGCTTTCTCTCTTTGATGATTCATGTAGCAAAGGAAATACAAAACAAAGGCAAAAGCTTACGCTAAGCAAGTTCGTCCGTGCATTGTTTTCTTTCTTCTTCGACTCGTTGACGAGTACGATTAAATGCTTCAGTTTTTAAGAAATCCACTGTTTTGTATACCGTTGTATTTGGCGGAGATTGAGTTGGTGGTAAACTCGAAGATGTAAAACTTTCTGTTGCTTCTAAATCAAGATCTAAATATTGCAAAACAACAAGACTCCGATTTGAAGCAGGAATGAACGTATTTTGATCTTGATAGTAGTATATCTGAAACAAAAATTGTATCGAAATGAAATAACATCGACGGAATAGTATTATTAAACCCGATATAAAATACATGGATAATATTCTTACAAACCTCTTCTTTGTCATCGAAAGCGTTGTTATCTTCATCCGATGTTGACTGGTGTCGATTTGAATGTACATGACTCGGAGGCGTTGGACTAGGGGCTGCTCTTATTCTTCCTCTTCCAGGGGGAGAAGCTAATTGTAGAGGTCCTGGAACACCGTTGAATTTTCATTTAAATATTTCTGTTCAAAATTGGATGTAACGTAGAAACGAACATGTAGATACCTGTACTTTCCACCGGAGATTTGTTTAAGGATGGTTTGAGCTTTCTATTAATACTCGGTGGTTCAGCAGGCGAATGTTCAGCAGAACTTATTTCCAGAGCTGGCACTATTGGTCCTGGTGAAGGTTCATTACTAATAATTGATGTGGAATCGCTAGTTTTTCTTCCTGGTTTTAATTCCCGGTAAACAACTGGTGGTGGCGGTGCCATTGTCGTTGGCACAGAAGTTGAATTATCTCGGACAAGTGGACTCGGTAAATTTGAATACGTAGCAGTTGTCGAACTTTCGGAGCGAGGACTCGATGGTTCATCTTCTTGAAAGTCGTATCGGAACACGCGCGTTTCTTCGACAGTACTAGGGGCGGCGTTCGAGTAAAAATGTTTAGACGATCGATCGATCGGATTTGGATCGAGTACTTGACCCGGTTGATGAGATCTCGGAAAATCATAGGACTCGTCTGTTACGATTGCAGTCGCGGGTGTCGATGGTGCAGGTGTGGCCGGAGTAGTAGGTTTTGAGCTTTCGGTAGCACCATCTAAATTTAAATAATTATGACCAGGATTTTCAGGTAACATATGCGGAGGTTTCGGTGGTCTAGGAGGTGCTGGTAACTTCTCCACAGAAGGTAGTACAGCAGAATCAACGATTCTCAACTTCCCAAATCGTTTTCTAACACTCCAAGAACCAATCTCGGCATCGCCTGAACTTTGCGGTTGTTTCGATTCACCTACCATAAAATGTTCAAGTTATGTATTTGCTCAAAACAAAAATAAATGATAGTAAATAATTACCCGAAGGAAACGTATCCCAGTTAACGCTAGGGACAGGAGCAGACCATTCGTCATCGGTAAAGACACTTTCCGCGTCGGTCGTAGTTGGAGATCTAGGCGGAGAAGGGGCTAATCGTCTCGGGGCATCGTAATGTTCAGGTCCTTGACCAAGTGTAGAATTAAGAGAACTTGTGTCATTTAAACGACGACCAGAAATGCATTCGCTGATAGGAATGTAAGGACCAGAAATAGTGCTAGTAGGTGAAATTGGTGGGGATTCTTGCGTTTCAAACTGGAACACTACAAATAAATTTTGTAATTTCAGATAAAATTATAACTGAGTACATTACATAACGATAATACGTACTTTGACATTGCTGTTCTTCGTCTTGCGTGTATGCCTTCAAACCGCATACTTGACAAACTGCATCTACCCATTTATTCATGTCAGCTTCGCTTTCTGCCACTAAATAGTACGTCCTTTTTGGTGTCTTAACATTGAACATGTATTGATACTTTTGTTTTCGATTCTCGAATCTTAATCCTGCATCTACCTATAAATGAAGATAGGTAACTTCTGATTACATGTACTACAAATAAAAGAAACATTTCAAATTCAAAACCTACCTGTTCGCATTGATCAAGGTCGATACGACCTTTCAACTTTCTACAAGGTCTGTCCGTATAATATTCTAAAAAGTACTGTCCAGGTAACTCTCCGCTATGTCGAAGAGCAAACCATCTCTTCCTCCATCGCTGAAATTGAACAAACATTGCAAATTAATAAAAACACGCTCGATAAAGCATATTAATTGTAATAGTAAGCTGTTCGAAAAAGTTAATGTAAATATCATAATAGTGATAGTGTAATATTTTAATAGTGACTAATACTTTATCAAGATTCGAGGTTAGAATTCGAAACAGTTGAACGACGGAATGTGGACACGGTGGTTTTGACAACCGTTCAAGAGCGTAAACAATGGGGAGTTTACGAATAGATAGAATTCTGTTTTTGCCACAATTACGAAATACTAACCGCTCGCCAAAGTTTTGTGGGTGGCGACTTAATGAGCCATCCTTCATGCACTATCTCCTGGCTGGTTTTGAGCACTTCCATTCCTATTTGGCGTTGATCACGAACCTTTTAATAATTATGCATTGTTACAGAATGCGTGGAACCACCGACAAGGATGGCACGCTCTTCGTTCATTTGTCTATTTTTGGACGGCGCACCAGCGATCTCACAGATGTACCGACCGTCTAGCGATCTCTTCGTGACGATTCACACAACTGCACACAACCACACACAACTAACACATCATCAACAGCTTCTCGACACCAACGTGCATCATGAAAGCCAAACACCCTCTGAGAATCCGTGGAGCTAAGGAAGAATTAAAGAGAAACACCAAAGCGAGACGATGACACGCAAAGAAGTTGGACTATCGTCGTCGTGCCTCCATTACTACCACCAATACCACCATCTTGGCAACGCGTGCCAAGCCATGTCAAGCACAACAGCACAAGGATCGTGGATGACACATGCACATGCTTCTCTCGGGTTCCATCGCTTTTGTCGATCATCTACCATTTACTCGTATCGAATTCTGAATCATTATTCGTACTCAAGTTGTAGCTTTGGTTATCAAATTCGCTCTTAATTCAGTTTTTCGAGACTAAGTGAACTCGATGACGCATCGTTTTGTCACAATCCGAATGAACAGCGCACACGAATCGAAAGTTTCCCCATTCAACGCGAACAAAGAAATTCTTGAACAAGTATCAAGCGTATATCTCGTTTAAACAAATGACAAAATATTAGTGGGAAATTGTAGTTGCATAACAGCGCATAACTCGTATAGATTTCAATGAAGTATTTCATAAAAATTTGTATTGTTAGTTGAAACGTGTTTTATTATGCATAAAAAAAACCCTGGTACTGTAGGTTTGATAGTTTTCGCAAAATTAATTCCTAAA
Source organism: Hylaeus volcanicus (assembly GCF_026283585.1). Lineage (NCBI taxonomy): Eukaryota > Metazoa > Arthropoda > Insecta > Hymenoptera > Colletidae > Hylaeus > Hylaeus volcanicus. Next base: position 25,209,590 of record NC_071978.1, on the reverse strand, counting down.
AATTACTGAAAAAAACAAACTTCTAGACGATAATACCCCCTTAAATACGTACGTTAGTACGACGTTTTCGTTTTATCAATTTCAATGGCAATCGTGGCGAGACGAGAAAAAATACACCTTGTTGGACGCGTGATGGTCAATTTGCAATTCAATGGTTAAAGCGGTAGACGGCAATCGATATTTAAACCTAGCCTCGGTTCACGATCAGTTGTTCCTTCACGGTATGGGTTTATTCTAAACTCGAATGATCCATAAATCGTTTATTAAATATTTTTGTTTTTATATATTTTTGTTTTCTATACAATTCCGTTACGAGGGTGATATCGGTGTCGCAAACCATTCGCTGAAACGAAGCGCGGTAAAAGGGTCGGTAGAAAATCGAAAACGAATCTTCTAATCACGGAGCGGACGATCGCACGCGGATCAACGTCCGATTTTACGTAAATCTCGAGACGCGGTCAGAATGGAATGTCTTACTATCGATGTCGCGTCGACACAGTACAAAAGGAGCCATGATATATACTTTACAGGACGATTACAATTCTTACTCGAACACGTGTATAAAACCGAAAGGTTCGCGTGACGCGTTCAATCTTATAATTGTTAGTTACAGTTTTGCTGCGACATACAGGTTTATCCTGTAATTCTTGGTACGGCCGGAAAAAGGATGACTCGTAAACAAAAATAAATCGGAAATGTAAAATTCGTGGCATCGAGACCGGAGATGGGCAAAATTATTGCCTATTTATTCGAATCAAATTTCGACCATCTCCGATCGACAGGTGTACGCGTGCTCCGTGTAATTTTCCGAATCAATCGCCTGGAAAACGAAGCAACCACGAACAGAAAATATTTCGCTACACATTTCCAAGTTATTTTTATAGTGAAATCAACCGAGCATTCTTTGGTTTTAATACGCATCACCGTGAACCCGTTATTTACTCCAGTGGACGAATATTGCTCTGCTTAACGTACTCGAACTATTCCTCGTTGCGCTCGATCGGTGCAAGCGCAGTTTCCAAGTAATAAGCGCATCTTTCTCAGTGCCTAAAAAAATCTCCTCTTCTCGCTACAATAATCTATACATTACTATACATTGAGCTTTTCTTCGCTGTGGTCCACCGTCACGATAATGATATTGTTGGTACATTGCGTAGTACAATATGTATATACATATAGAATATACGTATGCTTGTATATAAATGTTCATATAAACATGCGTGTAGGTGAACAGGGGACTCTGAACTTCCTTCTTTCCGTCATCCGTCCGGTATATCTCGACCGAGGAGGATTCGACGCTACGAAAAATAAAGATAAAACGGGACGGTCTATTCGGACTTTGGTCTGAAAGAAATTGGAATACACGGGAAATCTCTTGATAGCCCATTACATCGATCTATTTTTCGTACTTTGACGAATCCTCACGTTTCTATTTCCATGCGCGAGACAGACCGTGAAATAAATTAAATTCTATGAACTACGCGAGGGGATGATTGATCGATGGATCCACGTTTCGCTGGGAAACGTTCGGAACTCGAAACGTCGGCCACAAACATGAACGAGGTGTCTCGGAGTGTACAGGTAACAATACGTTCAGGTAATTCAAATGTTCATACGTAAACTTTATTTCGTCAGATTTCTCGTGTTGCATTAATGGTACGGTATGTATAAATATATACACATGTATATATATATATATAGTTATATATATAGTTATATATATAGTTACATATATAGTTATATATATATATAACTCTTACGTGTCGGTTGTTCGTTTACGTTGTTACATTACAAGCTGCAATCGGATAAGGGATTAGTTTTCTTACGTCTAAGGAAAGGAGACACGGTGCAGACACAACCGGAATAAATAGAGGGACGAAAACGGAAACGAGACACGGCTGCGTTCCGTTGCATATTTTAGTTCTCGTTTTTTGAATCACCGTTTAAATGACGAGGATGGTATCGAGACAACGAGTATCAGAGAATCAAGTACAAATAAAAATTAGAATTAAATAATGATTCAAGTTGAACGAATAACAATTTACCTGTATTAAACGGACCCGTTACCGATTAAACGTTGCGAATAAATCGTCGTGTACTTGGTATTACTATACGTTATTCGAATAAAATTCTGTACATATCGCTGACAAAATTTCAACGTCGAGTTTGGAGTGTTGATTCTCGTTGTCTCTCTACCACTGGAGGAAGGGGCGAGAGTCGAATAAGCTCGTATAAAACAAGAATGAACAAAACGAGAGCTAAAATACGAACGAAGATCATTGAAACGGATCGAACGTCTCGCATTTGGACACAGAGTCCACGTTAATAGCGAATCTGTACATTTTGTCGACAGGCCGAGACAATGGTACACGCTCGCATTCGAACGCTGAATATTCTCCTCGACCGGACGAGACAAAAGAAAAAAATTATCGTCGACGATCATATACAAACTTCGTATAAAATATGCGTAAAACATAATGAAAGTTGGAAGAAAGAGACCACCCTTTCAAGGGCGAGAAACGAAAAAATTACAAATAAAATCACAAAAATTGAAAACGATTTTCGAACGAAAAATTCACTGGTGCACGAATTTAAGCAAACAAGGCGCCACTGTATACAACAGAGTTAACAGAAAAACTTTAGTTTTTCACACACACGCACACTGTAGATTTAAATCATTTATTATAGGATACACGCGCAATGACAAAGAATGAATGTGTGTCGTCGATGTACACGGATAACAAAAGATCGCTCTGCTCTGTCCCCGGAAGATAAGATAAAAATAATTCATTCTTCGCTTCGTAATAAATCTCTCTTCTTCGAGATTGTATAAATACTATCGATAAGAGATACACCTTTTTCTTTGAGAAGGATATTGGTATTTCGATACACGTATGTACAACATGTAGAGAACCAGAGCTGAGAGAAAAATAAAAATTGGAATGTATTTTTAAAACTTCTTTTTTAATAATAGTGTAACAATAGTCGGGTTAAATATTCATTGAACATCAACATACAGGTGTCCTTATCTACGTTTACAAATCGTCAAGGGGGAAAAACGAAGTCTTCTTCTTCTTCTTTTTTTTTTTTTTTTGTTCACGTCCAAGAGTATAAAACCGTAGCAAAAAACCTAAATTCACTTTTCCCTTTCCGAGCGGATCGCGAGGCTAGCTTTCGCGCTTCTACAAAACCGAACTTATGTATGTTACAAAAAAAAAGCGCCGTTTTACAAAAGAAATAGGAAAAACAACGAGACGAAAGGAAAGAAGTAGCAACTAAAGTTTTTCCTAAGTCACTCTGCGGAGCGGTCTTTACAGCAGGACATATTACAAAAAGTATATATATTTATATACTTATATATATACTATGTATATATATAATCCGAATGGCGGGCGACTGTGATAATAGTGTCCGTTTCTCCATTCGTGTGTGTGAGTGTATGTCTCATTCAGCGAAAACGATGAGAATTCCACTGGTAAAAAATAAATAAAGGAACGCGCATCGTTAAAGTATTGTACAATATTTATCGTGACCGATGCAGTGTTGGATCAGGATTTGAGATTGGATCGAGAGAAAACGAGAGAGACTCGAACGTTTCTCTCCATCTCTTTCGACACATTTTCTCGGAGAAGACAAACAGGAGAGACTGGGATCGAGAGTGGTATGTTTCATTTTCTTTCTTTTTTCCACCTTGTAGGGGATAAATGTTACATTTGCGTCTCATTAGTCGTTTAATTAGACAATCATCATCATCATCATCATCATCATCATCATCATCATCATCATCGTCGTCGTCGTCGTCGTCGTCATATCATCGTCGTCGTTGGTCATCGTAATCATAATCATCATCAATTTACTATTTATGAAATGTCATAATAAAAAGTAGTACTCTACAATCGGTGTTTCAATAATAATAATAATAGCGCAGTAATAATAATTATTATTACTATATTTTACAATTTTGTCTGTGGTTATCGTCTATTGGATGATTAATAAATCTTTATCTTTATCTTTATCTCGTTTTATAGCCGCGGTCTATATTGTGTTTCGTTAATATAAAAAAGAAAACAAATTGTGTAGTATATATTTATATATAGCGTTGTATCATTCGCTTTTCGTTACAATAATAAATTGCCACGAACGCCGACGTACCAACAGAGGTCCCGACGAAGCAAAACCGCTTCCGTTTCGTCGTTGGGCCTTCTCTTTTTTTTATTTATTCGGAAGCAATCTTTTGGAAACTTCCGAGAGCTGCACGATGACCCCCTTCTTTATTTCCCTGGATCGCGAAGCTTTTACGACGATTCATTCGTTTGTAAACAAATGATGATTCGTTGCGGTTTCTCGTCTCCTTACTATTATTAATTAATTAAATAGAATTAAAAATGATAAAATAGATGATAGATCGTGATCGTTGCGTTGGCACGTCGGCACCGTTCGAATGTCCGCACTTAAAGAGTTTACTACCACAAAAGGTATACCACTTTCAAGATTTACAACACTGCCCTAAACACAGCCATACTAAGCCAAATACTTTTGGGTTTTTGTCGTTTACGATTATTTCTCCTTCCGCTAAGGTGAAATCGTTTATTTAAATCTATAGTCTCGATTACCATCCGTGCTTCGTCGTTTGTGACACTTTACTTAGAGAGAGTCTCCGATCGATCCACGCTTTCCGTCTTCTTTTTGTTCTAACGCTGTCCGACTCACTTTTTTTAAAACTTGCCCCTATTACACGAGGTGCACCCACGACTCCATTCGATTCGTTTAAATTTATCTATCGATCGCTAAATTCTTATCTTTACCGAGAAACGAAATGACGATGAGAAGGAACACGAAAGGACAGAGAAAGTAACGTTGAAGAGAATTAATATACAAAAAGAAGGAATGTTTTGATGTCGATTATTTTTTTGTTAGATGATTCATGCTGCACATCTATGGAGACAAAACTTCGATAAACGCGATGTTCGACACTTTGACATTAACGCTTGACGCAAGTTGCGTAATTTCGCGAAAAACATTGAGACCAAAATTTCCCGCGCATTCTTTAAATTCCTATAATCGTCCGATGACCATAATCTAATTCTTTTGTAATATTATCGTTGTTACAAACAAATATTACCGAGTAATTAATTTTTCTTCTTGTTAAATTTGTTTCCGCGCGTGGATAAAGCTTTCAAGGCTAAACGCACTCGGCGTTCACTTGTTGCTTATGCTTTTTCTGTTTTTTAAACGAATTAGAAGGGCATCGATGTACCATCGTGTAAAAATAATAATAATGATGATAATAATAATAATTATTATATACGAGGAGCACATGTGACGGTGTACGATGTTGCACGCATATGTTGTATATTAGATCACGAGTGGATTCACTATATTGAATACCTGATGCGCGATAACGTTTTTCTCGCGGGATTGCAAATTTCTTTTGTTTTGTTTTCCAACATTTCTTATCACGTTCTTCCTCGACGACGAGAACGTTCCACATCGATATCGCGTGTCAAATGTAAAATTCTTCGTTACGATTATAAATCATTTACAGCATAATTACATGGTGCGCTACATTGTACACCGTATAATAAAAAAAAAAGAATTCTCGACAATAAGGACTCTCAAACCACACTCGCATCCATCATCATCATCATCATCATCATCATTCGTTTTATCAGCTAGTCATTTAAATAGGTATCGAAGAAAACAGTGGGAAAAAAAATTACACTTACATTTTACTATGATACAGCACTGGCATAGTCACGTAGTGTCGGTAATGTACGTGTTACGTGTATTTGTGTGTTGTCTCTCTCTTTCTCTTTCTCTCTCGTGTGCACAACGAGTAGTCCATTTAATAATAATGCGCGCGCGTATGCGTGTGTGTGTGCGTGTGAATCCCTTTCTCGCTTTTGTTTTCTCGAACAGTACACTATAACTCTATACGTTTTCTCCGAGCTCTTCCAATAATATTAATAATAGTAATAATGATAATAATAATGATAATTAATAATAATCGGTAATAATAATAATAATAAATTCATAAGAGACAGGGAAATTAATAATAATCGTTATTATTATCGTAATAATAGTATAGTATGTACAGAACGCTTTTTCGTACGGGGATCCTGATTCGGTTACGCTTCGTAGCTACATTTTGATTGAACTGTACATATCGGACCCCCGTGTTTGAAAAGCTATTTTTTTTCTCTTCAAAAATTAACACGATTCATATAAATCCTCCCATACTAGCAAATAGCAGCTTGTCGTGAATTTCTACTTTTTGGTTGCGACACCGTTAATCCGCGTTGTCTCGCCTGTCCTGTCAAGAGGAGAAAATCGTCCTCATTTTTTTGTTCTCTCCCTCATCGAGGACGACTCGCATCCAGCAGATTATCCGAGGATTAATTTCAGAATGATCCATAAAATTTAATGCCGCTTAAAGGTACAACCTTCGGCAGTCGTAGCGATCACTTAATAACAAATTATCCTAAGTTAACATTACTTAACTTTTCCACTAAATTTCTGTTCTCCCTTCCTTACATACAATGTTGTCGGTATTCTTTCGTTATTTTTTTTTTTATATCTTCCCATTTCATACACAGTCCTTATTTTTTTCTTTTTGTTATATACTTTGCATCTCGTCACGATAATAATAATAGTGGTATATAATAACTGCATATAATCGCTACGCTAATAGTATTTGAACTATTAATTATTAATTAACGTTAAGTATACACAACACATTTGTACGATTTCACTCAGCCTGCACGAGCAGCAGCGGAGGGAAGGTGGTAAAGATGAAAAAGATCGTGTGTGTGAAAGGGGGGGGGGGGGGGGGGGGGGGGGGTAGCAAAATGGTAAGGTAGGGAATTATGATGTGTGTTCTGTCTGTCTGTCATGTGTATGCGTGTGATTTTTCAGGCGAGGGCACATTAATCCACATTAGTTCCACCGGTTCTCGATTGGGGGAGGGAGCCGAGATTGAGATACGACAGTACAGAGTAACGTAAGAAGTTCAAAGCGTCCATTTGTGCCAGTTGGTAGCATCTTTCCGGAGCATCTCTGAAGCAGCACCACATCACGCTGTATCGCTCCTGCACCTTAACTCGTAGATAGAAATAGGGAACACGCGTCATCCGGATTAATTTGATCGCTGGTACTCCTTGACTCGTCGTCGTGGTTCAGTATCAGCAGCACTTGGCGTGCCAGTGCACCGGACGTAAGTAGTTGTACCTGATCTCCACGAAGCTAGGAACGCAGAACGGATGGAGGTTACGCCCTCTGCCTCATGACAGAGAGCTGGAACAGCGGACCGTCCTTCAAACGATTGACGCACGATGCGAGACCATCGTCGACCGCCCATTAACGTAGTCACTTGTTTCGACCGACTTCACTAACAGTCACTACAATCCTTCGACAAATTTCGAGAGTTGGTCTTGTGGCGTCATGGGTGTCACTTCACTGGAGTCCGTGCCACTAGTAGGCGGTGGTGCTGGAGACGGATGATGAGGCATGGCCCCCGGGTGTCCCGTTGGCGCGCCAGTGCCACCGTTCAACTGCGAGAGCATCATTTCGCTTGGCCCACCGAGTTCATGAGCCGGTGAATGGGTCGGCGTACCGTGAGGTGGATGATGATGAGGTGATGGCACCGGTCCTGATCGAGGCGAAGGAACTGGTTGATTGCGCGGGGATGGAACCGGTCGCGGAGAAGGATTTGGTTGAGGAGATCGAATAGGTGGCGGAGATCGAACGGACTGCATGAGCTGTTGCTGTACAGAGATCCCTGGAGGTCCCATCACACCTTGCGGAGAAGGTATCGGAGGTGGAGTTGGTTTTAAACCGGGTTGACCGTAGCCTTGTTCACTAAAGCCACCGTAACCTGAGGAAGAATACGCGGAATCGTGGCAAACGTTAGACCACGAACCAAGCGGCTCGACGAATCTCGTTTTGTCGGGAATCAAATGACTCTTACCGAGAAGGGACGGCCTTATTGGTCGCTGTTGACCATAAGGAGGCGCCGGTGGTTGCGTGAACGGTTGCTGCTGCTGTTGTTGTTGCTGCTGCTGTTGCTGCTGCTGTTGTTGCTGAGCCTGCTGTCTCTGCATCACCAACATTTGTTGCTTGTACCATTGCGGTTGCTGCTGAACAGGCTGCTGTTGCTGCTGCTGCTGCTGTTGTTGTTGTTGCTGTTGATGCTGATTCAGCATCGCTTGTATTTGCATTCTACCTTGCTGTTGTTGCTGCTGCTGATGTTGCTGTTGTTGTTGTTGCTGCTGCTGGTGTTGTTGTTGCTGCTGTTGCTGTTGAGACATCATATGCTGCAAACCAGGTTGTTGTTGCGGCTGACTAGGACCCAAAGGTCCAACTCCACCGCCATACTGCCCACTTTGTTGCTGAAGGGCAAGCGCCTTTTTATTTAAAAAATTATATGGTAATAGAAATCGTCAAAATCGAGAGTGAGAACAAGTAAATAATAGTACAGTGAAATGTACATATGAAATCTTTATCATCATACCCGCTGCTTGATGAAGGCGGCCATTATCGGTGGATTGCTTTTGAGTATTTGAAGTATTTGGTTTTGTTGCTCGGGAGTATGGGGATTCTTGAGAGTCTGCATAAGCTGCTGCAATACGTGCTTGTGCATGTTGTTTTGAGCCTGTGGTCCAACTTGACTGACCGGACCACCGATGACTCCTGGTTGCCTCGGCATTTGTCCTCCCATTGCCATCCCTGGCTGTCCCTGATGTTGCTGTTGTTGTTGCATTAATTGCTGCGGCGTTTGTTGCCTTAAACCAGGATTCTGCTGCATCACCGCATTAGGTTGATACCTGCTACGCGTGAAAACATGTTTAATGAACATGTCCTGTTACAAAAATATATTTTTTATATTTATATGGCGAAGTAGTACCTTGGCGTCCACTGGTCCATTGGAATGAGATGAGTACCACCGGGATTAGGCATTTGGACGGGCATTGGCCGCTGCATTTGGGGGGGTGGCATCACTCCACCCGTCTGTCCTCCTACGCCAACTCCGACTCCAACTCCTCCGCCTGGGGTTACTTTACCATAACCCACGTGCGGCGCTTGCTGCCTCGCAGCTTCTTCTTGTACCTGTTTAACAACCTGGAGGACATGGGCGGGTGGTGTTTGCGTGCCAGGTTTTAACCCTATTCCAGGCTGATGCGGCGAAGGTAAATTGGTAGGGCTGACTCCTGGTTTCATGGCAACACCAGTCGGCATAGTAACATTCGATGTTTGCTGCCCAGTTTGCATCGCTCCAACAGGACCTGTTGGTCTCGTATTCATCACAGCCATTCTTCTTCTACAATAAGAAAAATACATCGGTTACAAATATATCTCAAGTATTTGAGCAAATTAAACCTATTTTCGTTTTTGATCGTATCCTTTTACCTCAACAATTGCGCTTGCTGTAACCGTTGTTGAAGCTGTTGCTGCTTCAACTTGTGTTTGATGTTCGAACAGAATGGAACAAGACATTTAGTCTCTTGGCAGTGTTTAGCATGGTAACAGCATAGCGCTATCAATTGTTTACAGATTGGACATCCACCATTCGTCTTTCTCTTGCAAATCTTTGTATGCGTTACAACTCTCTTCATCTTTTGACAGCTGGGCAGACGACAATTAGCATCTCTGCATTGGCACGCGTGTACCAACGATTGAATACATCTTTGTATCGAAAGTTTACGAGCCTCCTGTTGAAAAAGTCATGTAAATACTCGTTACACATTTGATACGATGCTAATGGTGTACTCGATTTTCGGAGAAAATATTTTACCTGTGGATTTGCTTGTTTTGCATCGGCCGGCGATGAACCATCATCTAAATCTAAACCAAGTTTCTCCATATGATGAGGATGACCATCTTTCTCTTTACAACTTATACACAAGTCAAAGTCCTATTAGGATAAACAATAATATTAAACCCATACACAAAAAGAATGTAGTACATTTATAAGAAATGACTTTGTTACTCACATCACAAACCGTACAGTGATATCTTGTTTCTACATGACTCTTACAGTTATTACACGTATAAACAAATTTATCTTGGCCTTGATTGTGCAATTCGTACAACATGGACATGGAACTGAATTTCGCGCGTCTTAAAGAAGAAAATTCATAATGTCTTTCTCTAGCCATTGTAAGAAAAGCATCGCGGCCATCCATAAGATCACAATTAATGACTGGATCAGGATCCTGAATCGGCTGGAATAAACATTGTTATTCAATGCAAGTGTTTGGTAGTAAATGGTAAAGGCAAAACAATTCAAAATACTTACTGCTAAACTGGCTGCACTTTGAGCGCTATGCAACCTAATAACAAAGAATACTTCCTTATGTTTCTCCATCGTCGCAAAAATTTTTGCAGAGAGATCATTTCCTGTTTGAGGAGTATTAGATTTTTTACTGTTTTTTCTTTGATTCGCTTTGGATTTATTAGACTTTTTGGCCTTTTTCTGTCCCTTCTTCTTTCCATCTGGACCCGTTTCAGAATCTTCAGATAACGAGAAAATCTGAAATAAAATTACACGTGTTACGATCAATATCTTAGCACTAAAGGAAAGTGAATTTCATCTCGAATAACGAAACTGTTAAATTTACGTACCGCATTTGCGGCTGCGGCTTCAGCAGCTTCAGCCTGTTTACGTTTTTCTTCTTCTTCTTGATCTAATTCCTTGATACTTTCTTCTAAAACATTTGGCCAAAAGTCACCTTCAAAATACGGTAAATCCGCGGCTGATGAAAGTTTGTCCTCCATTGCTTGTTTTAAAATATCCTAAAATTAATAAATAATGTATATTTATTTTGACATTTAATCGTACTTTTAAGCAAAAGATTTGCTTTCCAATTGTTGCCTGCTAATCCTATGTTCAAATTTACGAATTCAATAGGACCATTAGCTTTTACAAGCGTTGCTTTTAGTCTTCCTTGACACCCAAGAGTAACAATCCATTCTTAGGTAACACTTGAGACTGTACTATGTAATCGCGTTAAGTTAAATCGTTGATACTAACTTTATAATCGAGTACGATCCTTTCTACCATGCCTTTGTCCAACATTTTTTTATACCATTCCTGTAATCTCTTAGGTTTTGGAATCTTTTGTTCTTGGGGATGGCAGTGAAAGATATAATCATCTCCTTCAGAAGGCGGACAGGCCCAAATGTGAGCCATCGTGTATCTGTGCAAAACATGTTCCAGGCAAGTGCTAGCCAATATTGATATTATGTTGTAAAACATAGAATTACTTTTAACTTACCCAAGTTGTTTCGCGTAATCTAAGTACCCAAGAAGTATTTCATGATAGACTGCTGTTCGGAATTGTCTAGGCCGGAAAAAATGTACGGAATCCAAGTACGCGATATAGACCCTTCTGGTATTAGGTGGCGTACATTCACTGCCATATTCTTGCACATGCATGCCGAAAAAACATACGTCTGTGCCGTCAACCTCTTCAAATGCAAACAATGCTTTCGCCCTGTACGGAAATTCGCCAGGCATATCACCGTTTTCTACAAATCTACTTCTCATTCCAGGCTTCACTTCGACCACTTTATCGCTCGATGCTACGACTCTAATCGCAACTTCGCCAGCACCAGCTTCTTTCTTCTTTAGGAAATTGTTCACTCGCGTTTCGATGTAAGTGCCCAATTTTGTAATCGGTAAACGTTTAGCATTAAACTTGTTTTCTTTGCGTTTCTGTCCCTTCTTCTTCAAACAATTATCACAAGTAAACCTGCAGAAACAATAATGTTTCATATACCGAAACGACATTTATTTATTTACACTCATCACAATTATTCTGCGAGAAGCATCTTTACTTACCCTAGCGGCCAAATTGATTCCATGTGAAGCACACAGATTTGATGCACTTTTCTGCCGCAATCTGTACACACAACAAAAGGCTCCAATTCTAAATGATCATTCTTCATTTCCTGGAACTGCTCCTTTTTTATGGCACTGTAACAAAAAGTGATATTTTATGATCGGCGTATCCGGTACAGTGAATATCGTAAAACATTCCCACAGTTTTGAAACTTACGTCTGAGGTTGGGTTGGATCGTCTCCTAACGTCACAGTGTCACCAGGAATGTCGTTGAAACATTTCTGACAGAAGGTGTATCTGTCGGAAACAAGACCATATGCCTTTAAACTATCGTTCCAATAGTATTTAGATCCAAATTCAATTCGCCAATGTCATGCGTGCATCATACGAAGATCAATATGTTTTTCCACGCCCCAACGGATGTATCCAAATGTCGAGTATCCAATTTTGATAAATGTTTGTTTTTATTATTGCAATTATACACATGCAAGTAATTTTTTTGCCAATTATATATATATGTATACATATTTATATATGTTTGGGTCCGTTTTATTTTTTGTTCCAAAAATTGTAGAGAGTCGTCATTTTTTTTGTCATTTATTGCAGATACAATTTGTTTTAGGTTTATTATTACGCCAGGTATCCAATTTCGATCGTCCAATTTCCAAGTATCAATTTTCGTGGCATGAAGTAGTAGAGTCGGAAAGAAGCAAGGGGCGCGGGCAACACAAGAAGCAAGCAGCAAACAAGGATTTTTTGTGTGCGTGCGCAACCCATGGGTAGAGCGAAGGTAACATACAAAGAAGAGAAGAGTGCCATTGTTAGACACGATATATTATGTACATAAATTACTTAATTACATATACCCAAGGGTTACAAATGTATTTCTTCGTTAACGTATGTTTACGGGTGTTAATTAAACTAAATTATACGTAAAAGAAAATATATTTGACAAACACATCTAGCTCTTAACTATTCCTATGTACGAAGCTATATATCCCTTAAGTATATGCGTAATAAAATTTAAACTTCACGCGTGCGAGCTTCGCGCAACAGTACATTCACCGATAAATATACTGTGATTAGGATACAAAAAAAAAATATATAATAACGAAACAAACGTGTAGGTCAGGAGACTGGCCTGTATCGACTGATATGGCCGAAACAGGTTAATTAGCCTGCCAATTTAATCTGGCGTATTCGGTTGTAGAACATTTCTCTTCCAAAAAATGCACTATTATAGTCGAATGCGCCTATCGGACAATTTGAATTTCTCAAATTGAATCGAAGAAATCTAATGTGAGTATTCTTTAAAGACAGTCGAGAGCAAAAGAAGTCATTAACAAGATACCTAATTATCTAAATAGAGAAATTGCTAAAGGACGAGATGGAGATAAAAACCTACTAATATATTCCCATCATGCAGACTATTTCTTTGTCAATTATTAGGTAGATTCTCTTGTTATATGTAGTTATTCGACTAAAATTCTTTTGTATACTGACCTATTCTGGTAGGAGTAGTACTTTGCATCTCTTGGTATCGTACAGAGCTGTTTCCCATAACAACACAAAACTTGTGGATTGAACGTGTACTTTCTTCCGCAACAGTAGCCTAAGGCCTGCATTACAGGATCTATCTCTTGTTCGAAAACTTCCGAAAGCTAAGACCAACATTTTAAAATTTTGTGATTTTATTTTACAACGTTAACATTACGTACGTATATAGTAACTGAAACATTCGAAAATCAACATTACCTTTGTGCAATATCTGTAAACGCGTGAAGTTTTACGATTGTAAAGCCATGCGTTGTCAAACATCATCCACACGTCGTCCACATATTCCCATGGATCACTGTATTGCCCCGTATCCAACTTTCGTTTGATCGTCGAAAGATCCATAGGTTTTTTGACGATGTCAAAGTAGTCTGGAATTCCCAATGCTTGCGGATCAACCGGTTGTCTAAACGGTATAGAATCCGGATCTTGACGGTAAAGTTTCTCCAAGGTTGGCATTAATGCTTGACGCAATTCGTCCGGTTTGAACAAACACAACCGTTTCTTGTCCGTCGATGTACCGCTCGACTGTATCGGCTCAGGAACTAATGGTTTGATGTCCGGTGTCGCCGTATCTTGTCCAGACATCGGTGTCACAGGCTCTTCCTTGATACCGGAAGATTCTTCCTTCACGATGCCCTCGCCAGATCCTTCCTCCATAGGTTCCGTTTTGATTTCGGTTTTGATAGACATCTCGTTGTTTACACTTTTACCACCATCCATTCTATGATTATCGGAACCATCCTCTGTCTTGATTTCCATTTTCATACTCTCCTCCTTAATAGAATCCAGCTTTCCCTTATTGTTATTCATTGGTGGACTAGGAGAATTATCACGATCTAAAGCAGCTGTGATAGCGGCCATTTGCGAAGACATAGATGAAGCTCTTGGAGCATTTAGCGCAGCCCTCTCTTGAGATGTCATGCCTTTCCCAAGACTTGCGAGACCAGCAGGGGATGGTGTGGTACCAGGATGAGGCGGAGTTTGATTAGCGGAAGAAACTGTCTGATTTGGAGTCATCATTGAAGGAACTAACGGTGTATTAGGTGTGGAAGTTGTAGATTGAGGTCCGTTCGTCGTCGTCGCTGGACCGGGACTAGGCCCGCTAGACGCGGGAGGTGGTATCGTTTGAGGAGTTGACGCGCCGATACCACTATCGTTAGGTGTTGAAACGGATAAAGGCCGATTATTGTTGAATTGCTGATTTTGTTGATTATTTTGTTGCTGCATACCACTGAACGGTGACGGTGCTTGAGGCATCGACGTCGTCGTAGAGCTTTGATTCGAAGTGCTCGTTGGTTGCTGTGGTTGTGACTGACTTTGTTGTTGCTGTGCTTGCGATTGCGGTGGCTGTTGTTGTTGTTGCTGTTGCTGCTGCTGTTGTTGTTGTTGTTGCTGCTGCTGCTGCTGTTGTTGTTGTTGTTGATGCTGATGCGCAATGGCTGCTTGCGCTGCTTGAGCTTGCGCCAGTCTAACTTTCATAAGATCAGGAAACTGATGTTGATTCTGTACAGGAGAACTGTTAGGTAAACCGGAAGTGCCATTTGAGGTTGGAAATTGACTAGTTGTTGCGGATGTGGTAGTAGTTGTTAAATTTGCTTGTGACATTTGAGGTTGTCCGAATGGACTAAGACCAGGATTTGAAACAACGTTAGGGTTAGAAGTTGACTGTCCGTTTGGACTAGGACCCGGTGGACCAACTAAAATTCCTTGCTGTTGTTGTTGCATTTGTTGCTGAACTTGCGCCTGGGCCTGAGCTTGAACTTTGGTTTGGGCTTGCACCTGCACTTGTTGTTGTTGTGCTTGTTGCTGAGAAAATTGCATTCTATTGTGCGGAATGCCCATTGCAGGTAAAGTTCCAAGTTGACCCATGCCGGGCGAATGACTACGTAGGCTAGGAGTAACCGTTCCAACCGGTCGTGACGGTGGAACTGTTCCGACACCCGGTGGAGCACATGGCCTCAAACCCGGGCCAGCTGCTCCCGATGATCCAGGTTGAGGTTGCTGTTGGGCTTGCAATTGCTGTTGCTGTTGTTCTTTTCGCTTTTGTCGTTTTTCCTCCAATTCCTTTTGAATCTTATATATTTTTTCGGCAAGTAAATGGTAATACTCTGATCTCGAATTAGCCATTTCGTACATATCGCCTTCAACTTTCCTTGCATACGCAACTAAATTGTGCATTCTTTTATCAAGCATGGCGTTTGGATCAGGAGTTGGAAATATTGCTTGAACCAATTTATGCACAAGATGATTTCGAAGATCTGGAGTTACGGATTGATGCCACTCCTTCGATCCCTGTATCGGTGTTGCAGTTACTTGACTTTGCTGAGCTCCAACAGGAAGTTGGGGACTAGCTAACCTGTTTTCAGCTGCAACATTCAGTTGTCCCGAATCGTTTAAACCAAATAACTGGTGCACATTAACCGATTGCTGTAAATTTACAGCAGCCGCTGCTGCAGCAGGCGTGGCTCCACTGGTGGACGCAGCCTGATTACCAGTTACCCCGACGGTATTAGGATCAGAATTTAAAGGAAGAGATACATTTGGTGCGACTACTTGCTGTCCAGCACCAACCACGGATTGACCCGGAGCAGTTTGAGTTTGAGGTTGAGTTAACCTGACATTTCCCATTGTTCCGGTCGCTCCTTGCATACCTGGTGCTGGTATTCTTCTAGTAACACACTGACCAGGTACTAAACCAGGTGTTGTTGTAGGACATTGAATACCCAAAGCATCGTATGCTCTTCTCATCTCAGTTGCAGTTGGATTTGGTTGACTATTTGGTTGCGACGTAGATGCTGCTGCAGCATTCGTAGTTTTATTCTTATTTGCTTGTTTTAAGGGTAAGCATACAGGACAATCGTTGCGGTTACAATGTTTCCAATGACTAATAATTTGCCTCGAAGAGCTACAATGTGGCACCGTACAATTTTTCCCTGCTTGACAAGCAGTCATATGGTTCAACACGTTCTTCATTGTCTTACAATCTGGCAAAGTACATTGCCAAGCGTCACCATTTGCCTGACTTTCGCGCCGTTGACATTTATGCGCATGAAGCAGAAGAACTAATTGCTGTTGAATAAGTTTACGTTTTTCTGGATCAGCGGTTGATTTTGTAGCACCTAATAATACAAAAATCGTGCGTAATTAAATTCATTTCTCAAAATAATTTTGAAAAAATTTCAAAATGAATACTTACCAGCAGGAGCACCGGCATTGGATATTTGGCCCTGAGTAGCTTGCTGTGGACCAGATTGTACTCCACTTGGCGCAACGGATTGAGATTGAGCTGGACTCTGAGCAGGAGGTTGAGCTTGTTGCGACATACCACCTTCTGGACCGCCCACAACGGTAGCCGAACCAATAGGTCCTGCAGTTCCACCAAATCTACCAGCAGCTTGCATGGCTGTCATGTTTGTTCCTACTCCTTTTTGTTGAGGTGCAACGACTCCAGCGGGACTATTAGTGCATACAGTAACACCAGGTCCTGGTCCACTAGCTGGAGATGCTATTCAGAAATTATATAATTGTTTAAATTTGATTACAAAAATGATTAGCGATGCGCATATTTAATATAATTACCATAAGCATAAGGACTGGATGCACCAATTTGTCCCATATTTTGCATATTGGCCATGTTTGGAGGAGCCTGCATTCGCGGACCTCCTTGGCCTGGACCAACAATACCAACTTGATGTACTTGTTGATGTGGACTTTGACCTCTTGCTGCACCAACCATATGTGCTTGTTGTTGTTGTTGCAGCGCTACAGCTCTAGTGTTCATTATTCCAGGTCCATTTTGCATTTGAGCAACACCGTGTGGTCCGGTAGGATGATGAATTCCTTGAGTATTGGGGCCCATCATGGTTACCTATAATATGAAAATTCCATAATGTATATTTTGTACAATTTTTTTACGAGAGACACATTTGAATAACACTTACAGTATTCAAAGGCTGTTTATTCAAACTGTTGGTTACAATTAAACTTCCACCGGCCATTCCGCCCATATTATTATTTCCACTAGCAGTGCTGGTCATAACTAGACCAGAATTCATTCCACCTGGCATCGACATGGTAGGATTACTTCCAGCCATGCTCATCGACGATTGAAGGCCTCCCATAGAATTTGCAATAGACATTTGATTGTTTGCCAAAGAACTGGCTATGCTACTTGGTAAATTTCCCAGACTCACGACCATTTGTGGATCAACTACTTTAGAGACAGAAACGTTTGGTGGGGATTGCATATTTGGACTTTTGTTACCCAAGGTTCCAGCAGCCATTACTAAAGAATTAGCCACCAAATTCTTGTTTCCCTGTTTCAAAAGACACTGAAGTCAAATAACACGAAATATAATTACTTCCACTATATATATACATATATATATCTATCTATATATCTATATACACACATATATTTTATGAATACGAACTTGTTGCTGTATTAGGTGATGAGAAAGTTGTTGCTGCTGTTGCTGTACATGTTGTCGAAGTTCCGAGTCAAGAGCACCGTTTTGCTGCCCTGGACCTGGGCCTGTTGCAGGGGGTTTAGCACTTTCTGTTGCAGAACCCCAGGACCCCGATGACAATAGATCGTCAGGTAGATCATTCTCAAGATCAAACATATCTGTGTTTGTTATGTAATCTGAGAATATACGTTTACATTAGTAATAGCTCACTAATACCGGCAGTGCTGTAAAAAATACTGGTTACTACAAAAGTAAGATTTTGAAATACATAATTGTCATAGGAATACTTTGATAGCGAGTATGTTACACTGTTAAATAAAATTTTTGTCAAAATGTGGAACTTATAAGCAGGTTTGATATTACAAGAAAGAAAAATTACTTTTCTAGATAACCAGTTTGAAAAATTGGAATGAGATAATGATATTAGATGTAACATGTACCATAGAGACCAAAAAACCATTAGTAACATTATGAAGGTAAGATTCAGCACCGTCACCATAGCTTTTATCCAAAGTTTCAATAGTAGGATCATTATACTACCGTGTAACATTTGATGCGTATTGTATAATATACCTGCATGTAAGTGAACATGCACGTATATGAACACATGCGCACACTTTGAAACACTTATATACATATGTTTTAAATTACAGATAATTTGTATTTATTCAAATTACTTTAATCTAAAGTATTGAAATACATTTGTCGCGCGAATGTATCTATTAACTTACTTGATTATCCGTGATTGACCATTCATCAACGGAGAAAAAAGGGGTCAAATGCAAATATATGAAAAAAAGAAATTAAAAAGAAATTAAAAGATACTACAACAAACTACATGTAAATATAAACAAACAAATACGTAAATAAATAAGACATGAGACATACACTGCATGAGCATAACTTAAAGGAGTTCATACTACAATGGAATAAAAATTTGATCGCAATAACGCCGTGCTGAACTACAAAAGCAGCAAAGCTACCAATGGCAAACTTTAGAGTAGACAGTCATGCGAAGAAATCATAGTCACTCTAAAGAGTATTTACAATTGTTTGCAAATGGAATAATTTTTAATCCTGTAACATTAAAAAAGAAAAAAAAACAACAACAACAAAAACAAAATATAAAGTTTCTGAAACTCTTACAAATTAATGTAAATTGATTTGTCATTTTATTTAAATTCTTATACTGATTACCTGTATAGTGTAATAATATGTAAGTACAAAAGACCATATTTACCTACCTAAAAACCTAGTTTAATTTTAACTTGATAAAAATGAATCTGTTTTTTTATTTTATAAATTGTATATATTATATATATCATATTCCTGGCCTAGTGTTGCATTCTAGAGCTCCGTGCATGTGTGTCGCATGTCCATATTATATTTGTTACCTCTAAATGTATTTAAAGTTCACAGCATATGTATTTAAATTTTTCTATTGCGCGACAAACCAATTTTACCCCTTTACATACATAACTTTTCCTATATTATGAAGAATGATCCAATTTTTCTCCAGTATCTTATAAAAGAAATCAATCTGTTTCGAGTATTAAGCATATCTGCTATATAAATTCGTAATTCGGCTCTATTACAAGTAATCAATGTAATTCTTTCTTTTAGTTTAACTTTTATAAGTAAAACCAAGTAAACTATCTTTATCGAACCATAGTGACAATATGCCAAAACTGTACACACTTTAAAAAGAATACAAACACTTATGAAATTTTTGACTGGTAATTCATGATATAAACTAGAAGTATTCAAATGATTTTACAACTTTATGGTATTAATAAATGAGATGAATAGACAGACAAACAAATTTTGTAGTGCTGGACTTAATATTTTTGAACTTTTTGCTGGGTTTTGTAATAATATTTACTTCTTTTCTGGACGGTATGGTTGTTCCAATGTGGCTGCAGCTGATGCTGTTGCAGATGTAGCTGTTGTGGCGGGCCCTGCATTTGTTGCATGTTACCACTGCCACCTCCCCCGTAGTTTGTATAAGCATGGTGCATCATTAGAGGCGCCATACCCACTACATATATCACAGTTTATATTTCAGACTGTGGAAAATTGCCTATGCTCTGGATTGCAGCTTTTAAGCAGCAGAAACAGCCTAAATTTTGTTTGAAATAGTACTAATACAACGAAACTAGTATATGTATTTGCAAGTAACAAAGACTATGTCTGCTACTTACTTTGCGTAACCTGACTAAATTTTGCAATTTATACATCAAATATTTAAGTGACACGGTCGTTCTTGAAGGATCTTGATTCAATATAGGATTATATGAAATATTATTGAGTTCAGAAACTGTTAAGGTGATAAGATAGCGCTTAAAGAAAATAAGAATAAGGAGACGGTTAAGGTATCGATCATGCCAGCAAAATATCTTTTTAATCGTTATTTAAATGTCCATGCATTTGCCATGCACTACAAAAGAAAAATAAGAACTAAGTCTAAAGACAACTTAAAAAAAAAAACAAAAAACAAAAAAAACTTATGACACTATTATTTCTTAGCGTTAAACTGAAATAAGAGAAAGAACGTGCATCAAGACAGAAATTGTAGATTGTTTAGATACAAATAATTATTTTTCGAAGACAGAATAGTTTTGTGACCTCTGAGCAAAAATTTATACACTAAATGCAAATTGCTTGTTATTCAACATAAAATAACTTAATCTATAAGCTTTTATCGTTCCCATTGGTGATACAACTTTTTTCTTTTTGTAAAGTGACTTTTATTATGGTTTCATTTAAATATAAAAACATATCGAAAGACAATTTTGGCTAATTTATCGTACTAATGGAAACACTATGGACAATTTGTAATATAACATACTTTTCACGACGACATTCTTTGTGCAGTTTAGGTTAGTTTAAGGACAGTTAAATACCAAGCTATAGCAATTTCGATCGGTAGAAATCTCGATAAAGAGCAAGAGAAGTTAACTTTCAACAATCTCAAAATACACGCGTTACAAGGGTCTGTCAACGAGTGACACTTGAATCATAAAATGAACAATTAGCTACAACCGCAACGCTTTCCTAAATGACTGGAAAAACTAGAAAAGAATCGTAAAAAAGATAATATGGTCCGAAAGTAGCAGTGTTACGAAGTGAATCGCATCTGGGGAACCAAAATACTCAGATGTTTAAAAGAGAAAAAGCCGAGGCATCGGCGAGCATGAGGTAATTTTGCTCAAAGGTTGTATCCGTCAACAGATTGACAGTAGTGCCTTCAAACTCTAATCGGCGGGCATATATTTCTCAATGAAACGAGAAAGATGCGTGCAGCACGTCGCGTATAATCAGAAGAACGCTTATGTGTCACTTCGTGCGACTAATCTATCGCTGAAAGGTTAGTCGCGCGATGCAACCGTGACTAATTTACGAAAAGTTTCTTAAGAGAATAAGGAAAAGATGAAAACTTACCCGCGGAATCCGAAGTCCCTTGAAAAGGATCTCCGAGCTTCGGCCGCTTGTTCGGCGGGCCGTCCACCAGGTGGTCGGCCATGGTTTCTTTTCAGGGTTAATTATTTCTTCTTTCAGGGCTGTTTACTCTCGGTAGGAAGTAAGCAGCGGCGGCGGCGGCGGCAGCAAGTCGTCGAGTCGTCGAGTCGACCGCACGCACGCACGCACGCAGGCAGGCAGGCAGGCAGGCAGCAGGCAGACAGGCAGCACGCACGCACGCAGGAACGTATACACGGTGTAACACACACGAGTGAGCAAAACGCTGCACTACGCCACTAGAAGACCGCTGTTGGTGATGCTGATGCTGGTCACTGTTGCTGCTACTTCTTTCTTCTCATTGGCAAAGCCGCGAAAATTCACCAAACTCTCAGCGTATTCGCAGGCATGACAATAACAATGAGAACCGCGGCGCGTAGAGCGTCCCCGAGCACGCTTCGTTACACGATCAACCATTGGGCATCGTCGGGGGGTACGTCGAACCCCGCGCTAAAGCCCACACACGCACACACAGTAAATTTTGTCGACAGGCGCACGGGCCACTCGCACGAGCCACGGGACAGACCGAGAAGTTACCAGGACTATCGAGTATTACTAATCGCGAGGATCACCACTGTGGTATTAAATGCACACACTACAGGAACAAGCTCCTCGCGTTTTAATTCGTTTAGTAGTCGTATCGCACACGACTCGTCAAACACTCGAGTGTGGCGGACTGGCTGCGCGCACGGCGCTATCTCGCAGCAACGATATCGCTCTCGAGGCCCGCTGGCACCATCTTCCTCTCCTCTTCTCTCGCCTTGGCACACTGCGACACGGGGCGCGCGAACGATCACCGCGGACGCGGCTCGCTTTCCTCGCACATTCGAGGCAATCACGGACGCCAGGAAGCGAGGACGATGAAATGAGTCGGCTCCGGGGCGGCCACCGCGCGCCACAGAAATTCGCTCGGGAAAAGCGATCGCGAGAGTTCCGCACTGCACGAGTATCGGCTAACGTAAAATGGCGGCTGCTGTTGACGAGAAGTTTTTCTACGCTTGTCAGAAAATGTCCGACTGGCTCCGTATGGTTACCGTGACGTTAGACCGTTCACCTGATTGGTCCGACCATCCACGTGACCTAGCGTTTCGACGTGATTGGTCGAGTCGCTGCGAGGCCACGAACGCCGTGATTACGTTCACGCCGCCGGTCCAACAGCTACGGGAACTTCGTTTATTCCTCTGCCGCCATTTGATGATGGCCGGTGTCGCACGGTGGTTGCATATGACGCTTTTTAAATCAGACTCATTATTATTAGTTCACGATACTTTTACGTACAAGTTTCTTCGCTTCGATTATCTACTTCGAGATATCTTTATAGTAAATAATCGTGGACTATTCGTAACGGTGATTATTCATAACCTGAGAAATCGTGAAATAACCTAGCTTCGTTTATTCCTTGTTACCGGAAAATATCGAAACAGTGATTCAAGCGATTTACCACTTTGAATTTCGGAGATGAAACTTCTCTACATCGACTTATATATATATGTACCGTTGTATTAAGCTTTATTTAACGTTTACGTTTTACATATATGCATTAAAAGTAAGATATTTAAAGAAAATAAATTATGGTAGAATTGTTATAGAAATACAATTTTTTTTCTGATTTATTTACGTTATATCATACAATATATCATATAATATGTCTACTTAAAATGATCGTTAAAATGTCCGCCATTATTATGTAATGATACTGAATTAGTATTTAAATTACAAAAATTATATAAGATATTTTTGATAGTTCCGTTACTATTATTAACATTAATCACATTTCTACAATTTTTAATGAAAATCACATTCAACGAATTAATTTGCGTTTGAACGAGGAAATTAGTAATTTTTCTTACTGAACTCGATCTACTCTGGAATCAATAATAATTTATAAAAATATTTTACTGTATACCGAACATTGTCTATTAGAGACGTTAATGACCTTAGTTAATTGAAGTAATGTTACCAAAATGGCCTACGTTTGACGGCCATAGGCCGACTAAAGTCACTCTACTCTTCTATTACGTTTCCGTACCCATTCTCTGACAGAAGTTTATAAATCGTGTATGTCTATTCATCGTACGAATGAGCACTTTCTCTTTTTAATTGCAATAAAAGATTTATTATATTAACCTGTTACGATCACAACCTGTTCACTACGTACGTAATTAATCTATTTTTCAACCAAGATCAGTACCCACTGTTTCGTGCGCAACAACAAACATGAAGAATCTTGTTCGCTGATATATTTACAAAGTTAAGAGTGTCAAAGGGGGATGTTGTTACAAGATGGCCAGGGACTTCTCGATCGACAGGTTAAAAGGAAGAATGCACGCAAGGTGGGGAGAATGCGTGCGCAGAATGTCCTCTCTTCGAGAAAGAGAATCCGACTCGTGTGGATAGGTGCGAACGGCACGCGACTTGTCGCACGCATATATTGTGCGTGAACTTGCTTCCATCTCCCTTTTCCTCTTGCTTTCCTTCTCGTTCTTTACTACACTTTTCTTTCTCTCGGTCATGCGTTTATGCGTGCGCGCGCGCACGATAGTGTCAGATACAGAGAGTTGTGTAAAGAAAGAGGTGAACGCTAAAGGAGAGGGAGCATTGGAAATGGGACGGGAACTGGATAACGGCGTGGCAGCAGCCAACCTAGCCATCTCAGTGACAGCGGCTCTTTGTGGAGTGTTGCTAGTTGCTAGTCGCTAGTCCCAGCTAGTCCCGCGTTGTTTTTCTTCAACAATGTTGATCTCGATTTGTTCGAGAATCTAGTTACCGAAACGTAAACGTATGATGAATGATTCTTTGTAGGGATTTGTTCGACTTTCAGGCACTTGCATACCCGAATCTTTCGATTGAGATTTGCCTCGATACTACCAGATGCATCTTTAATCTTCCGACTATCAAAATATTTTGTCAATCCGTTACTATTCTTTCAAGGTATTGCTTGATCATCCTTGTCGATCGCGTTCAATAATCGTTGCAAGTAATACGAACTTAAACAGAGAACAATTGAATTACAATAGAGCGAAAGAAATCACGAAAATCTGCTAATACTCTTTATCCGTGTGTTACGTAACTACTGATTGAACAAAATATTTAAAAGTGTTATAACGTCGCAGTGCTATCGACTTTTTTGTTTACGATTCATTTGGCTTAATTTCTGTTTGGTTACCAGTTAATTCGTAATATCTTTTCGTTATTGTTACATATCGGGTGAAAATAGTCGGTAACTACAAGATTATCGTATCTAACGAAACTGCGCACCGATCGTGTATACTTCTATGACCGAGTAGAAATAAAAATATCCGCGAAGGGTGCATTGACCGATCTCTAACACATGCCAATACATTAATCTGCTTAAAAACTTGTTCAAAGTTTGAAATACCAATTACCGCGTATTCGTTCAGTATTTTGATTATTACAAAACCGAACAAACTATTTTCACGCAGTCTTTGAGTCACTGTTATCACGGTCGTTGTCTACAATGATAACGAACGCAGTTTTCGTAATCTCGCCTGCCGATATGATACGATTCCATTCTAAATACATATATTCAATTTATTAGACGCATATTCTGCTTGATTGTTTCCCAATTATGCATTGGTATGGCTAAGAATGATTAAACTCTTTATTGGCCTTCAAAGTAGTACTGAAGAGAGATACTAATCGTTCATTAAAGAAAGCCGAAGTATGATTTGTTCCACGATAGATCGATGAAAAATGTCCTAGTTAATTAATGTTAATTTATCGAGTATATACTCGTGTAACATAATAATTATAATCGGGTACAGAAGGAAGGTCATGCTTCAAATTATGATAACCGCTATTGTTCGTAATTGATTTCTCCCTCGATTTATGAAAAACATTTATCTCGCCTATAACAACTTACTATAATATTACGCTGGTAATATTTTTTATGTTATTATAATAAATCATAATAATGACAATTACACGTAGTAGTATTATAAAACAAATGAGTTAAACATTAATGCAAATCTTACGAATATATAAACGTCTTTATTCAACACCTTTAGAAATATTTTAATGCCTTTTAGGGCGATTAATTCCTAACAACAAAATAATGTAATTAAATCCATATGCAGTAGTCTCTCGCATAATGCGATTAATACGTTACGCGTTGTATGACATCGTGTTATACCAGGAAAATTCTCGTATAACACGAATAAATTATATGTACATTATGTCGTAAGAATTCGTATAACGCGATAATTCTTTAATTCTAAGTTTTCAATGCTTAAAATATGCGAATATTGTATATCATGTAAAAAGAGTGGGAGAAATGAAGTACAAATGAGTGAAAGGACTTGTTTGAAAGAAACGACATTTTAATATAAACAAAATTTACTATTAACTTTTGGTATCATAACATCTAATAATAGAGTACCCAAAACCTCCACCTTACAAACTGTCCACTCGCTCTTGTGTAATAACAGAAAGTACAATTGAATAACAATACATAATGCTTTTTACAAATAATCTTACACAAGATTGGTACTAATCGACATCTGTAAGAATTAACGCACAATTATGTAAAATTTGGAACATTTCATTTAACAAAGAAAATACAACGATATGCCTTAACAAAGTAATATTCCTCATACGATATAAATGTGAAATATCTTGAAACTATATGAAAATTTTTCATGTTTGGTCAAGTATTTGATCTTAGCTTTAGTTTAATCTGAGCAGCATTTTCCATAAAATCAGTGTAATAAATATATAAAAATATCATTTACTCCATTACTTCACGAGTGAAAATTAATAAAATAGACAATATGAATGCTTGCAAAGAACTCGGTCCCTTCTTATACATTGATCATGTTGGTGAAAGAGATTGAGTGAATCATAAATATTATAAAAAAGAAATGCAAGATAAATACGAAATATTAATCATTTGAAATAATTATAAAATAGCTTATAAATATTTCTTTTTAATAGGAATGATACAGAATCAATTTGATTATTTTAAACTGAAAATGTTTTCATGCTGTTACGATAAATTAACCGCAAATTCGTAACTCTGAAATGAATGAAAACAGTTTTTATTATACAATTCATTAATGTTATTTTCTCTAACAACACAGTTTAAAAAAGACATTTTATAAAAAAAATCAGATTAACAAGTTAATCCAAATGGACATGAACTACAAATACCAGTTTATTACAGAAATCATTTGTGGTTAAATTATTAAAATAGAATTAATTGCACAAATTAAGGTATTTAGAGAATACATACATATTAAAATTATGTAACATATGTTTACAAGTATTTAAAGAAATACAAGCTCTATTACTCCCTACAAATTAACAAAAATTTTCATAAATAATCACATGGTAATAAATGATTTGTAGCGTTACCAATACCGCTACAAATATCAGAAATTATTAAGAAATCTTCATTTTTAAACAATAACAATTTACACGAGCACATTAAAATGTACAAGAAATTTTACAGAATATACCACCATTTCTATTCATATAAAAAGGACTAGTAAACGTTTGTCACTATTTATAAACTTTCAGATTGAATTTTAATTTAGTTTTGTATAAAAAAACAGACTATTTTCGGTATTGGGACATTCGTGCTTAATCTATGTCTTTATTTAACGATTTCAGTAAGTATAGGTTTTTAATGGAATTTCCTAAAATATAGAACATAAGAAAATATAAATTGAAGTATAATAATGCAGAGTGCTGCATTAATTTCAAATGCATGTAAAACATAACACCATTCTATCCAAATTTACAGATACCAATACACGTATATTGTATGTACTCGATGTTATGTAGCAAAACATGAGTGACAGTATAAACGAAGATCTTTAATAATGGAATATAGCTCAAAAGTTATGTCTTAAGCCTAGTGCCAGTTTTCAAGGGCATTAAGAAATCTTTTGTACATATATAAAAACTTATACCATACAAGTATCCTTATTGTTTGGAAAATCGGATATTTAAAGAAGTCTTTGCATATAACACCAGTTTTGAACATTTACATACTTCTAACTTGATTAAAAGGTACCACTTTACTTTTTATTTTAATATCATTATTACGTAGCAAAATATCCAGTAGAATGTTCAGAAATATATCCATGAGTCACGATTTTAAGTTTCTTTAGTAATGGTGTGCGCGTAATATCCTTTTGAAATTGTTTGACATTTGAAGCACAATCAAATGGTCAATCATTCTTAGATTTTGTTTTGGTTGCTTGATCAGACTTTGCTTCACTTTCGTGCTGTTCAGATTTTGATTCAGTCTCTTGCTGACTACCCTCATCCTCTTCATCCGAATAATTGGTAGGTGCTTCACCAGGTTTCAACAATTTTCCCACATAATCATACTTCTCTAAAATGGAAAATACGTTTGAAAACATTAATAAATTGAAAGCATAATGATAACAATCCTTATCATTTCTTCTTCTTCTTCTTCTTATTTAGTCTAAGTTACCTTTAAATTGTTCGTCCCATTCTTTCACAGAATTCATTTCTGTAGTGTTTAAATCACTTAAATCATCGTATTCATCTTTTGGTGCTTCTAATGAAAATGTTGCTAAACCTCTGCTAGCATCCCGTCCACCAAATGCTGCATAAGGACCACCTGAAATAGAATCAATAAAAAGTTTACTAGAATATAATAGTAAGTAACAATATAATACATAGTCACAAGAAGTGTAAAATAGAGATTGCTAAATACATCTGATAAATATGATTGTAAGCGAATAAATATATTTGAAAATATACAGTATTTCTCACAATCATGTATTGCATCCAACACACAATAAAACTGACCTTACATATTCAATAAATTCATTCCGATGTGCGTAAACATCGTGAAAGAATCGTTGAATTTCGGTAATTAACAAAACGTCAGATTGATCATACTGTTATATCACAACCTTTATGAACTCATTATCTCGATCTCGTGATGATCAGAAATTTATTTTTGCATAATCCCCGAGCTGATGATAAGTGATGCTCGACTAAAGGTAGCATAAGCTCATTAAAAACGATGCGAGACTCGTAACAGTAATAGAACGTTGTTGTAAGTACGAGTGCAATCGCGTGCGTGACGAAGAAGATACGTCCGTAAAAAAGTCACAAGACATGTTAAAAGCTTACCAGGACCATAAAATCTGGCGCCACGAGTACAGTCGTAAACGTTGCCGTTGACAGCAAGCAATATTCGTCCATCTGATCCTGTGCCATCGTACTCTTTCAATTCTTGCACCGTAAAGTCACGTCGCAACTTCGGCAATCTCTTTACAGTACTCTCTTCGACAGTTTTTCTTTTAACGATTTTGTACACCAAAAAGGCGATCACGCCTACTAGAATGAGATTTAACGGGCTCTTTATGATTTCCCCAATAAAACCTAAAATTAGTTGTTGAATTTCTTGTCCGGTCGAAGTTGAGGTGGAACCCGGCAAGTCATTCTTTTCCGCCATTTTGACCAACAATTTTCAAGCGTGCCGAGGAATAAAACAATTTCTTCTATTTACTATTGATTAACTCCGTTTGACACACTTTGTTAAACGTTTAGGAAGAACCATGAAATAATTTTGTTAAAGAACGAACTACTATCTAACCACCTCAGGATGTACCGTTTAAATGACTCACGTACAACCTCAACCGCATACTACTGACGTACCGGCGCTGGTCGCACTCTGTCGCACTGGTACGATGGCATCTACAATTCTACTGATTCTATACCAATGAGATTATAGAGGGTGCCTCAAAATGTGCGATAAAAGTAAAAAAGGAGAAAATTAATTAAAAATATAAAACAAAATTTTGAATAAATATCTATAAAAAGAGATCAGTTTCAATGACCCTGACGTCCCTGACCAGCCTGACCTTCACATGTTACTAAGCTCGTAATCTCGAGTAACAACCAAGAAGTGTTAGCTTTGTCTATCAAAAAATTAATCAAAAAAATTTTAATATGAATCCATCTATCTCAACCTATATCTTCCTCGCGGAGCTAAACCTAATTCAATCTAATCATAATAATACATTGTTTTAGCATTATTTCATTGTTTGGTAACCCGAGTTTGACTTTGAGATAGGTTAGATTGGTGGGAAATGCATTTAGGAGAGGGACGGGCACTAACATCTTTTTGTCGTTATACAAGACTCTGTTGTGACAATATACAAGTGTATACACATATATGAAGGTCAATGTCTGGAGCTGAGTCCTTTTTTGGGTATATGTATTTTCCAATTGATTTTTTCAATAGAAAATCTATCGAAGCTTTTTAGCATTGTGCTTCATATTTTGGGACAACTTGTACATTTTGATGTACACAGATACACTATCCCACTACTGCTACCCAGATCGGAGCGTATATTTTGTTTGTTTAATGCAATGCGTCGGGAGTAAAAATTGTTGCGATCTAAAAACATTCGTATCTGACATTCTTCGACTAGATACGTGATGCATGAATAGAATCATTGAAAAAAATGGATAATTTTATAGACATATTCAACGCACTTTATTGTTACCGTTACGATTGAAATAAAAACAATATTTACGTTGTAATGTAACGTTGATATTGCTAATGTGTTACCGTAAATATGCAAAATCCGTCGGGCGGTATACATGAATCTGAATATAGGGTTGGCTCATTCATGTAAACTTGTCTCATTAAAATCAACGAATTCAAAATCATAGATTTCTATTACACTTTAACTTTTATGTTGTTGCTTTTGAAATGAAATTAATATATTTCAATAAAGTTAAGATATTATAATTAACGTTTTACACGATTGTCAACGAAATTTTAATCATTGGATTTTATAAGAAATCTGATGATTAGCTAATATTTTATGACACGAAAATCAATGTGTCACTATGTAGGCTCAATTTTTCAAAGTCATGCCGTGTTGTCATTCTTCCTGTAAGTGTAACAACACGATGGATCGATTTTAATTGAAGCATATTACGTTAGATGTCGCTTTTATTTCGCGACAAATACCTTTTGCGGTATTGTACATTTATAGAAATTTATGATTTATTTCGAATTTGTCATACAATGCTCCTACTCACACATAACATGCACATTAATATAATATAAAGGTTAATAGTAAAAATGTAAATTATATGTCAGATATCCAAAACAACTTTTTCTGCGTACTGCGTAATACCAATAATACGTTCGATGATATAAGTTGATTAATAGATCCGATAGCGGTGGCATGATTGAATAAATCAATAAATGCTTGAGACTAGTTTATTGAAGACAAAACTACGTATTACATTTCTTTGTGTGGGCACTCCGACTTGTGCACAACTTTCATAGATAGTCTACAACACTATATGTATAATAAACTACTTGTACTCAATTGCATTGTACTTATATAGGACGGCATCGTTTCATAAGGATAATTCAATGGTTACGTATCTTGCACTTTAAATGAATGATGTTTATCTACATCATATAGAATATATATGATACAATCTCGTAATTAAAAGGAAAATATTGGTTCAAATTGGAAAAAGATATATACATACAAATAAAAACGATTAAGCTTTCCCTGACATTTTTTCATTTTGAAAATCAAGATAAGGACGGACGTTAAGTGTAGACGAAATCATGTTAACGTCTACTTTTTCCGAACACATTGGACATGTTCCTTCAGACTCGACGATCCTGATATAATAAAATATAATACAATTATATATTATTTAATAGTCTTACGTTTAAAATAAAATAGTTTATATACCGTATAAATTCACTTCTTATGGCAGGAAAATCACATTGTGGACACGTCGTAAAATCATCTTCAACGATATGTCGTCCCTAAAAGTAATCCCGTATTTAAAACAAAAAAATACATTATATTTCATAATAAACTTAGAAGTAATGATGCAAGAACTAACTGTAGCTATACAAAAAGGTATCGCATTTTTACACTTATCACAGGTAATCTCGGTTTCAGGAAGTTTACTCTTGCAAAAAGGACACGGTGTTAAAGGTTCATCTTCAATTTCATTATCTTTTGATCTTGGCGGTTTTCTTACGATCGCTTCAATTTTTTTACTATATTTAGCATCAATTTGATTCCTGTATTCTGGGCGCATTAACATAGCAGCAAAATTAAACGCTGCATTTTTTAATCCAGCTCTTTGACACTCTATTACAGTAGAAGTCAATATTGGAACGATATCTAAAATTATATTTTTATTAAAATAATCTTGTAATATTTCTGATGTTGTTGGAAATTATTTAATTTTCTTTACTAACGTGATGGAAATTTCGAAATATTGTTGGCTACCCTTATTAACATACGAGCACCACGTAAATGATCACTTTTTTTTACGTGAAGTCGAACGAGAATATACGAATGCAAAAGTCTTAAATTATTTTGCATCTCTAACGGTATATTGATCTTATTCCTCTTTAATTCTTGATACATGCTAAACAAAACGTCATGGGCATTTCTGTAATTTCCACTAGTTTGTTCTTCGTTTGCAATTATAACCGCTGTCTTTGCAGCTTCTCTATATTGTTTTCTAGCCATGTAGAGTCGGAATAGATACTTCGGATCCTTTGGCAAACCGTCTCCACCCAATAAGAAATCTATCAGCTGATTCGCAAGTTTGTCGTCTTTTGAGGAAGCAACTGTATCGATTGCTAATGTGAAGACCTCATCTTCGTCTGTCATTAATTGTGCAGCTTTCAATAAATGCCGCAATGCCTTCTGATATTCCTTAGCGTGAAAATAATATTTTCCTGCCAAAAGATTATTCTTCTGAGATTCGAAATGCATTGCAAGACTTCTGAAGTCTTCCTTCCGTGCGTTGCTATCGTCGACTGTATTTATCAAAATTTCTCCATACAATTCCATTTTCCCATGTTGATTAGCTAATTGAAAAGCTTCATCGTGACAAGTCGATAAGATTAAAAACTTAATCGCTGAATTATAGTCATTCATTTTTTGAAAATATTTTGCAACCAATTTAGCTCCTTCTATACTTTTAGTTTGTTGTACCACTTCTACGCTTCGCGCGGGATTGTTTAAATATTCTAAATTAATTCTAATTATATTTTCATAATCTTTTGCAGACTCGTATGCTTTAGCTGCTTCTTCATATCTGCCTTCAGCTTCTTTAGCTTTCGCGTATTGTATATTAATCTTGGCGGATGATATTTGCGGCAAAAGTTGTCCCACTTTCTGCCAGTTCTTTAATTTTATATATGCTGATGCTGCTTTGTCAAAATATTCAGTTTTTTCATATAATAGTGCAGCTTCGTTAAATTGCTTCATTGTTTCTAAAATTTCGGCACATTCTTTTCGCAACTGTCGCGAACTTTCATTATCCATAGCTATGCTCACGCCTCTTCTACTATCACCACATCTAATAGACATTCTCGCAATTCCAGCAAGACAGAGATTGCGATGGTGCGGATTATGTATAGTCGTGTGAGATAAAGTATTAGAATCTACTAATCCGCGTTCATAGTTTGTTAAAGCTTTTGGATAATTACCTGTAAATTCCAATTGTTGAGCATATTCTCTAGCAATGTAAGGAATTTCATCAGCTTTCAGCTTTAGAGCTAAATTCAGTGCTTGTTCCCACTGCATCAAATCCCTTCTTAAATATAGTGCTTGCACTGGTTCTGAAGATTGCAAAAAAAATTGTTCTGCCTGATTATAATCGCCAAGCAAGATACATGCATGGCCACATAATAATGATAATTCATCTATATTTTCTATGTTTTGTAATGCCCAAACCATCGAAGCATCTTCTATATAACGATATACACGAATGGCAAAATTAATATTTAAGTTTACAATTGCACTCTCTCCTAATTTTAACCATGATTCTTTTTCGTTAATTTTCTCACAAGTGTTCCATGCTTGTTGAAATCTTCTAGAAAGAAGTTGATTTTCCAAAACTTCTTTACATTTTGTAGATTCCACAACATTTCCAATATCTTCGTGCGAAGATAGTGTAATTTGAATCAACTTATTACTTACTGAACTTAATGTTAATTCTCCGGAATACATCAATAGCGGTACTGTTTCAGATGGTAGTTTTGTCGTATTAATTTTTACGATCTTAGTACCTTTGATAAAATATTTTACAAATATGTACGTAACAATAATACTTTTATTGTATACAGCGAATATATTACGTTCTAAAATATTCTGATCCCAAATTATCCCCTGTATGTAATCTGGACAATCAGGAATTTGTAAAACGATCTCTTGCATAGGACTATATACATAAGCATCAGATTTATTATCTATAAAACACAACTGTGTCCCATTTGCATCTAGATAGATTTCCTTTATGCCAGTATTGTGTATATACTCTGTACACTGATTAAACACTTCTAGGCAAAAGTAGATGATGTGGCCCATATCACTTGCATAGATAAAAAAATCTGTGCTGAGAGCATGGCACGTTATTCTAAAATCTGAAGCATTTGAGTCTGGAAACATTTTTGTATCTTTTCCTTCCTTTGTTAAAAATTGGTCCACTTTAATCGAGTGCAATTGTAATTTTCCATCAAATAAAACGGAGACATAAGTTTCATTCAATCGAATACTATCTATTGTTGCTAAATAATCTCGTTCAAAATGCACTGTAGTGTTGTAAGAATTTTCAGATATGTCCCAAAACAATGCCCTATTATTTAAACCCACTGTCACATGCATAGGACCTACTGCTAATACCGATGGTTCTATTATAGTATTAATTGTTATTGGTTCTGGGTTCTCCTTGTCTAACATGTAGAAATTTACTGCAACTTCTGTTAAACTGGTAAGTAAAGCTATTTTATTTCCACAAACGCTAAATAATTTTGGAATTTGTATTAAGTAGACTAAAACGTTGCCGGTATAAGTCACAGCTGCTATCATTGATCCATCCGTTGACCATTCCACTTTGGTAATTCCAGTTTCACCACTTATGGTGATTAATTGTTCAGTTTCCTCTAAATTCTGCAGACTATGTATTTTTATAGTATTATCTCCACATGTAGCAATTTTTCCAATTACCTGACTAATGGCTAAGTCAGTTAAAGAATCTTTATGATTTTTAACTTGGAAAAGTTCCTGACCAACCTCCTTAATATGCGTGGATATTGCAGTAAAATACCCAGTTTCAAAACCAACTAAGATATAACCATCACCATACCTGAACACAATGAAATTATGATTAAAAGATATATTAAGTATTGAATTTAAATTCATTTATAATATACCTTACCATTTATAAGTAATAATAGGACCATAACGTTTTTGAAAAGCTAATTCAATAGGATTCTCTGGATCCAAAATATTATATAGAAATAAAGTGGTTTTACTAATAATGAGAGATACCTAGGAGACAATACAAAAGTAATAATAATTAAAGTAAATAAGTGTGGTAACAGTTTGGTACACAATGTTTAAATAACAAATCATACTGTATTTTCACCCCCGATCCTATGATCCATCTTCATTTCGTTAAACTGAATATCAGATGGATCACCTTGAAGTGGTATTTCACGATGTGTATCTCCATCACTTGTACTAATAGTTAAAACTTTGTCTTCGCTTGCCAAAGCAAGAAGACCTTCATAAGACCAAGCACCACAGGTTATACGTTTTTTATGTTTTCCCAAAATTGGTATTCTCCTATTCATTAATCAAGAAATCAATGTATATCTATTTATCATGATACATGGGAATATCCTATACTAATTACTGAGGAAGTAGAATATCATACTTGGCATTTATATGATCGTAAAGTACCAAATTTCCTTTCTGAGTTCCCACAGCTAACAAGCAGCTTCTTTTTGCCCACATTATACATGTCAAACCATCTCTTACACCAGCATCTATTTGTGATTTTTTCCCAGTTGTTGCATCCCATAATGTGATAGTAGAAGAATTTTGTGATATAATAGCTAGTAAGTCTCCATCGGAATCCCATCCAAAACCAGTACATAAACCAAGAATTTGAATACGATCTTGTAAATCACCTTGCCTATCAAAAATAGCAACCGAGGAATCGTAGCCAGTAGTTGCTAAATGTGTACTATTACCAGGGCGCCAAGTAATAAACACAGTACCGGTACCGTGAGGTTGATATAACTGATAAAGGATCTATATAACAAAATTTGATAGATTAATACATATTAAAAATAAATAAACAAAACTACTTTATCACGCATTTCGTAAAGATGAAAACGCGTAAATAATAATGGTTGTAAATGATAACTCTTTCTAATAACACGATAGAAAAATGAACAAAGATTCCAACAAATTGTTTATTAATACATAACCTACCTTTTCGGTTGACATTTTTTAAGATAGAGATATTTGAACAGTATAGTTGAAAAGGCTAATCGCCTAATTACGCATACAAATGTTGCGACGGCGCATCGTTAAAGTATTGATTCATTAGATGTTGTTTTTTACGTACAATATTATATCCACTTTATCTGCCATATTGTTTATATTTAGGTAGTCTTTCCGATCAATTCCAAATTGTTTGACGCTTTTACTCATACGTTAGTGGTAGATTGCGCCACATGTTGATATTATCATTGATAATGAAACTACTATTCAAACATAAATAATTACATTTTAAGAACGCATCCCATTATACAAGTAACGAATATTTAGCATGATTTATTTAAATGACATATACCATCAAATACCAAATGTATGAAAATGGAATGGTATGTATTTAATAAATAATAATCTATTTTTTGTATTGATAAACTATCATAAATTACTATAAAGAAGCAAGAGTAGTCGAACTTGGTAATTGACTCCTTGCACTGTACGATAAGTTTCACAGGGTGTCCAATTATGAAACATGAAATTCGAACTTATTCGCTTTATTTCTTTTTCTTTTGTCCATTAACGTGGAACTGCGTACTATTTCTATATAAATAATATCGATAATGCGACCCACATTGTATCACGATTATTATTACACATTATTTACAACAAAACATGTATGTTTGTGTGTTTCATTACAAAAGTGTTTTACAAGATCTCCAGGTCACAATGTCGAATCTCTGGATGTTTCTTCTACAAGGATCATGAAAACATAAAAAACATTATGAATTAGAAGCGTCAAGTGATCAATAATTATATTCTTATAATAAGGATAGCAATGAGATCTTTGTAGGTTACCTTCAATTTCAATTCCATTCTGTCTATCTCTCCACCAACCATATCCACGATACCTTCACCATGCTTTAAAAGAAATGTCTCCAACTGGTCGATATTTTCCATACCTTTTACTTCCTAGAAATAAAACAATTTTTATAATAATGCGCTTATTTATAAAGGTTTCACAAAGGCAACTGTACCTTCAACATTAAAGCGAGATCATTTTTGTCCAGATAAGATCTCGCCAGTTCTCTTCCATCAAAATCTATTTCGGCCTTGTATCGAACTAAGTTATTCCCCATATCGATACCTTTAACATCATAAATTGCTCGAACCTGATGTACAGTCAATTAATAGAAAAATCTCTATTTTCATGTTTATAGTAATTCATAGTAAGGGAACATTACCATTATATCTGATTCTAATTCTGTGTTGATCTTATCAAGATCATCTTGAGATATACTTCTTCCAATTAAAGCTGCAGTGTTTGTATTAATTATAAATGTTGCTACTCCACCAAGAAGAAATCCACCCAATATGGATCCGATAGCATCGTACATTGGATTTCCTGTGTATGAAGTTAAACTCATGCAGATAGTCGCAGTAGTAATACCGACCACCTATCGCGTTTAAAACATTTGTAATAAAATGTTTTTTCATGTTAAATGTGATTTTATGTATTTATCGAATACTTGCCGATGCAAAGTCTTCCAAAAGCACAACATTTACAGAAGGATCTTGTCCTGCTAATACATATTCTTTAAATGTTCGTTGCTTCTCTTCAGCTCCTTTTTTTATTGATTGAATTGCCACTAATAGCGTCGCTCCCTCGGATACCAATGAACCAACTAAGACATAATATGCCCAATAAAACGATTCTACCGGAGATGGGTTCAAAAGGCCATGAATTCCATGATAAATTGATAAACCAGCACCAACACAGAAGATACCAACACCAGATATCAAAGAAGAAACGTACTTCATATTTGTGTATCCATATGGATGATCAGGGTTAGGATTCTGGAATATTTTACGTAAATTAAACGCTCAGGCATTTTTTGTTTGCTTAAACACATGTAATATGAATGTATATGAATATTTTTTACCTGTACAGATTTATAAATTCCATATGCCAATATTAATTGATTACAAGTGTCTGCAGCAGAGTGCACGCACTCTGCAAACATGCTATGGGAGCCGGTAAATATACAAGCGCATAGTTTACACAAGAAATTACTAGCATTGCTGGATAAAAAAAGCAATAAATTATTTAAATAATGAAATTTCATAAAACGCAAGAGAAAATATAAAACTTACATTACAATTGCAGTCAGAACCACTTTACCAGACCTTCCAAAAAGACCTTCTTGTTCTTGAATGAATTCCGTCGTTTTGCTGCCCATTTCTCGCCTATAATCTCTCAGTCTCCGTTTAACAGTAAATATATCTACGATGAAAAGTAGATTGCAATATTTATACTAGTTAGATTATGAAGAAGATATTCATGTCATGATAATAAAAAGTAACAATGACCCCTGTAAGATGGAGAAAGACTTTTGAGCTATAAAATTGATCAACTTTCTATTAGAAATGCTTTATGGGGATTTCAAACAAAATAGTATTGTAAAATGTTATTTCTGACCACAATTTCAAACATTTTAAATGAATATATTGTAGTAAAATAAGATACATTATTCTTACTTTGTTGATACGTCTTTTGTTCAAGTTCTTTTTTAAGTAGCTCCTTTGCTAAAGCATCTCGCGATCCCCAAACCTCCAATGCTCTAAAAGTAAATTAAGTTTACTAAATATTAATACGAAATTTTTGTAATCTGGATAAATATTAACACACATTAATCAAAATATATATTCTCACTTGGCTTCAACATCTTTTCTCCAATAAACAGTTATTGGTGGTTCAAATTCATATGGTGATCTTCTTTTTGTCTTTGGTAAATTTTCAAGATCGGAGGGCTTTAATAAAAAATCAGACATAGCCCTAACCGGTGTAATAAAGTTACGCTCTAGGGATGATGTACTTCTATCAACTTTCATCTTCTTTTTAGCTAAACAAAATAATTTGATATAAATATTAATAAAAATCAAGGTAATAAAGATCTCTATGAACAAAAAAATTTCTTATATTCATTTTACCTTCTGCAGTAAGTTCTTGTTGTTTAAATTTTTTCTTCTGATCATCAGCAGTAGAAACTGGATCGACATCTAATTTTCTCTCTTTTAATTGACCTAAATTTTCTGCTTTTAATTCTATTATCGTCTGTTGTAATGGACCCTTTGGCTTTTTAACCAGGTTTCCAGAGTCGTCTTTCTGTGTTTTTGCAAGAACAGAAATTGACCTTGACATTGCAATAAATATCCAGCTCCATTTCTCCGGATGTCCTATTATTTTGGTACCAAAAACCTTCTGAGAGTTTGTAACAATGCGTAACCTGTATTTTGTATTATGGTTGCATGTTATCAAAGTACTGGCACACCTTTTCGTGTATCCTACTTGAAAAATGTACAAGTAATCGTTATTGTAGCGGCTAATATTATGAAGAAGTTTTGGTATTTTGGTAGATTGTTTTAACATCATTCCAAGTCTCGGTCGCCGCCAGGCACAATTTTGCGAGACCAGTAACACCTAACCTATTAAAAAGTAATTACTGTTCAATTACTTCTGTGTAGAAAAATCACTTTCATTTCTAACATTACGATAAATAATTTTATTGTCATTATGTAAAAAATGCACTTGTAAAAATTTGCATATATCCAAAAAAATCATACGCTCGAAAACAAACTGTTTCACAGATATTCTTTACCTTTATTATAAATTCACTAATCTTACAGAATGGAATACATTGTTAATAAATGTTATGAACAAAATTGTGGCTCAGCATTAGGCTACGTTCAAAAGAATTATCCGGTGTTTTGTCGAACTGAACTGTCAAAAAGTTGATCAAAGTTGATCAACTCCTGCTTAACATAAGAGTAGTACTAAGCAACTAAGCATCAATAACCGTCGGTAAAAGCATAGTCTTGATGTTTATAAACTGAATAGATTTACCAACAAATACAATAATCAAGAAACGTTATATGTGGTAATGTTGCAAAGTATTGTAATAAACGCGAGATATTCTTTCGAAGAATATGTACTATCTTAAAATTCTGTCAAGCTTTTAACTAATAAAATGCATCGCTATCAAAGATAAGAGTGATTTTAACGAGTTGCTATGCATTCTGGTAATGATATACTTTCGTTATCATTTACCTTTTAACGTTTGTAATAATTTACATCTATTTGTGCCAATATTTCCCTTATTTGTAATTTCATATAGAAATCTGTTATACCTTCAGTGGTAAAATGCCCAAGTTTGTAGTGAAAATAGTTTTCACAGTTTCTGCAAGATGGCGTCACTGATACCTTCAATCAATTATTCTTTATTTTTCATAAATGCATCATTAATACCATTCTTTGCTTTATAATACCACAATATAGTATTTTAATATATTATTTAAACAATTATCTGCGTTTATATATGTAAATACAGCAACAATTGTCGACCTCTTAGTGAAGCCACCTAGTAGAAAGAGTAGGAACTATTTTCACTACAAACTTAGACGTTTTCTCACCGATGGCGCTACTGGTAGTAAAAATCGCTCACTGAGCGGCACAGTGAGCGGTGGTCTTTCTTGATGCACCCTTTATCAATTGAGCAAATAGATTGGTATTATGTGTCAATGTGTGGCTCAGTTGTCAAATAGTGTCAAATAGGCAAGAAAAGGTGTAAAATACATCGCTATGGACGGGAGTCAAACGCAAGGCAATGATCAGCAATTCATCTCCTTCCAAGATTTTCCTCCGATACACCACGAGGGAAATATTGGTCAAGCACAATTAAATGTCCATGCTTCCAGTCATCAAGCTTTTAATAACCTATCTAATGACACCACGGGTGTCGGCATGATCGAGGATCTACAAGGAATGCCCGATAAAAACGAAGGTTTGCGCTTTTGCAATTGTGTCTTTAACACTAAATGGCTATCCGATTAAAATTTTCATTTTGACTTTTTGAAAATCATGTTTACCCTTTTTTAGACATATCACCACGAAGTTTTTGGACGATAGAATACTATCAAAAATTCTTTAATGTGAACACAAACGACGTTGTAGAAAGAATTAAACGATCTATGATTCCGCATGGCAGTGACAACTATTTGATTTCTCATATAAGACCTAATCCAGATTTGTATGGTCCGTTTTGGATTTGTATTACATTGGTATTTTCTATAGCCATTAGTGGCAACTTGGCCAATTATTTGCAAACTGTCAATTCAGGCAAATATCATTGGAGGTATGAATTTCACATTGTATCTTATGCTGCCACTTGCATATTTTTATATGCTTGGCTGTTACCAATAACATTGTGGGGTGCACTAAAATGGACTGCCAGTACAAGAGATACGGAAGAAGAATTAATTGAGGTTCAACACTATTCTTTATTATGTGTGAATAATACTTGTAATAATTTATAAGAGTATATTTTTATTACAGTCTTACGCAACACCTGGCCTCTTGGAACTAGTGTGTCTTTATGGTTACTCTTTAGCCATTTACATCCCTGTAGCCTTTCTTTGGACGATACAAATTGGGTGGTTACAATGGAGTTTAGTAATAGTAGCAACCGTTTTGTCCGGTGGAGTTTTATTAAGATCTTTGTTGCCCATTATATCAGGTAAAATATATGCATTTATCTGTTATATTTCTAAATGTATATAAAGTTGCTTGACATGCATGAAACAATTAATAAAATGGCTAGAATGATGCGATAATTTGTTATAGAATTAATCAACATTTTAGGGAAGTATCGAATGATATATATAGCGATAATTCTTGGGTTGCATCTGCTGCTGGCAGCTGGATTCAGGTTGTACTTCTTTCACGCTCCACCTAGTAACGCTGTTCATATTGCGGCGAAAATCGTATCAACCACTGAAAACATTGTTTCTTCAAGCTCTACGGGTTAACGATACCTCGAATCATTCAATCGCAACTCAAGTCGAATACCGTCGAAACAATTCTCGACTTGGTCAGCTAACGTATCTGTTTCAGTAAGGACCGTCTGATAAAATCGAACGATATATATTTGCTGACCACTAATTCCGTCTTCGTGAAAATAGAACTAGTATTTATATTCTATCTGTGAACGAAAAATAAATAAAGATAATTGAAATTTGTGAAACTTGAGGTACTAATGTTTATTAAAAAGACATCACTTGATCGACCCATATAATTTTTATTCCTGTGTGTCAGGGCAATATAGAAGGCCAACAAAGTGTCTGGTTGATTTATTTTCACAGCCCCCATTTCAATCCAGGGATGCGATACATATCAACGCAACACATATCATTTACAATCATACGAATCTTCATATTGTACATAGTAATTGTTAATTAGTACTCGTAATACAATAGATAGTAATTGTTATTAGTTGACGTTAATACAATCGTACGTAGTTCATCAAT
This sequence comes from Hylaeus volcanicus, assembly GCF_026283585.1. Classification (NCBI taxonomy): domain Eukaryota; kingdom Metazoa; phylum Arthropoda; class Insecta; order Hymenoptera; family Colletidae; genus Hylaeus; species Hylaeus volcanicus. The sequence continues at coordinate 25,167,548 of NC_071978.1, read as the reverse complement.
ATTTGTTCTTTTTTTTATTTTTTGTCTCTTCGTACAATTAATCATTGTGACAAAAGGCAACATTCACTATGTAGTAGTATCGTTACGCTATTATCGTCCGTCTAACAGTATACATATATGTACATGTATGTATACATATATACCATATGACAATAGTAACTTGTTCGCCGTTCAACGTTATTATATGTACAAAGGGTGCGGACCATTCAAGTATTAGCGAATGTACGCATCCAATTAAATCGAGGATTCCGTAGGCGCGCTTACGTTAGAAAGTAAATTGAGTGCGTTGAAAAATACTACATTTGCTAAGAAAGTTCATTGTGTCACGGTCTCGCGTTCGAAACTGATCGCGTCTTGCGTTTCCCCGACGATCTAGTTAGTGCGATTTACGAGAGGTAATAACAATAAAATGTAGGAAACATCTCGACGTCTACAAAGTAGTCTCCCGTTTTACAAGCCTTGTCGATGTGAGCGTCGCGTGTACAAAACATGAAAAATTCCTATGGGGGCTCAATTCTGTTCAAAAGTTTAACATATCTCGTAGCCTGTATCTTGCCGTCGTTCGAAGCCATGAGAAAATAGACAGGCTATCGTAATCAACGAGAATCTAAAAAATTAAAACACGATTTTTTACCACCAATTTTCTATTGCGTATTTTGAGCCGTTAGGTCGATCGGTATGCGCGATACAAGCTACCAGAAAACTTCTGTTTGAACGCGATTCCCGGAAACGTTTCTAAATTTACGGCTTGGTGCTCACAACGACTTGGTCCAACGTTTTTACAAGATAATGCAGTCAAAGATTGCGAATAGGCAGGAGCGATAATGAGTAATATGCATTTACGACAGTCTACGGAATTACTTGCTTACGATATTTTTGTTCTTTTAGTCTTGATTCTCTCAACACATTTACACAAAATGCGTTCGAGTCTGCTAAACGTAGTAGTTAATAGTAATAATAGTTTTTATTACCGTTATTTACAATAAGTTGCATCACCGGGGGTATCTGTCGTCATTGTTATTATTATTGTTGTTACGATTATCATATAATACAAATATTTCTCTTCTATCTCGTTAGTGCAAACACGCATTGCTATTATAGAGACGCACGAATGAAAAAGACGTACGCACTATTTAAATATTAGACATAGACAGTAATGTTTACCCTGGTTTTTATCAATTATTACAAGTATACACATATTATATATATATATCTATATATAATATATATAACAATGCTCATAAATGTCGTACTTTTTATACAATCGTTGACTATCTTTTTCTACTGTGTTATGCGATATTACATAAATTTCAGGTTGATTATTCAGTCGCATGCTTAGACAGTACGTGATCCGTTTCTTATCCCGAACTCGTTAGCTTCGAAGTCACATTATCGCGATAATAACAAACGTAGACGAGATGACCGTTTTATCGAACAAACGGGATAATTGAAACAACAGATAGAGAACACAACTGTTACTTTTTTTCGCGTTTAACTTCTGTTAGCTTCCTCAAGACTGTTGCAACCGTATTTATCGTACCCCGCAGTTTCTCGATCGCATAAGAATACTTTCATGTCGAGACAGCTTGCCAAAGAACAATGTTTGCGAGAAACTTCTACTTTTGTCGTACTATTCAGCTAGATGAACGGAAAGCCAAGTATCGTTTCATTCGGAATTGCAGCTCTTGGTGTTTATCCGCGTCCTTTCATTGGACATTGTGTCACAGACAAATATAGTAATCGAAAGTCTCGTATAGCGACAATGATATGTGTTTTCTTTTCTCACGGAGGAACCATATATGAAACTCGACGTGGAACACAATTTTCGACGATTCTACTTTCGAATCTTCTTTACGAATTTTGCAGCGGTAACTCGCGATTTAAGAGATGATCGATTACGAATTGCGAATAATTTTGAATCACCGTACTAGTATTTACGAAAAAATTATGTGCCGTCTCGATAGTCTTACTCGTAGCCAGTCGATCGTCTTATTATACGCTTTCCAGAGGAGAATATTAAACCAGGAGAATTCATCCTTAGCGAATATGGCTGTCGTACACGTGTCGGCGATTTCGCGCTATGAATCCATCGCTCTAATTACCGTACGATTACAACAATTTTCTAAATGTGTTCTACAAGCTTCGTAAAAATCTAAGTTTTACATCCGTGATATACTTGTATCTGAAACGTGCCGCGCTATAAAGCATGCTATAGCAGAGAAGAAACAGACACGAACGAGATGCGCTCAAGTACCTTTTATGGTTGAAGAGAACAATCGGTATACATGGCATGTTTTGCTAAAAATTCGCACTCGCAGAATTGTAAAAAAAGGGACGTGTTTCGTTTCCGTTTCCGCTTCTGCTTCTAAACGCGCCTCGTTTATCGGTTTACAAATGGCGAGGCTCTTTTTGATCAATGTTCCGAGTCGATCGCATTCGTCGTTTCGATCGATCCTCGGTTCCTTTGATTGCAAGCTTATAGTAGTATATATAACAGGTACGGTGATTAATCAGTTAACTCTTACGGAAGCTTTTCTTTGGACCTGTCTGCTAGAACGGTTCGGTCTATGTATTGTCGAGAGGGTCAACGACGCATTGGAAAAGTGTCTTGGCGACAAATAGCGTTAGAATTGAATTTTGTATTTATCGAATGTACAAGTCCATCTAAGGAAATATTCTAGCCAACGTAAATACATGGATTTAGACACGTTTGCCGCGAGCAGGTTTACCAGTTTGACGGTCCGTTCTTTAAATTCGTCGTCACAGCAAACGGGATACGTCGATGAAAAAAACACGCGTGACGTTGGTCGGATATAGCATGGAAATGGGACACGAGCAATGTGTGCATGTAAAGCGAGAAAATAAGGACAACGTTTGATAAATAATACAGCCGTGACACAGCGAACTCAGTTCAAGAAGTGTCCGAGTGAGTTACACGGACATTTGCATTTATTAACCATTTAAAACACAGTGAGACGCCTGTACCGCTTGCGTGTATCTCTCTCTCACTCTCTCGTTTCGTACCAAATTCTTCATTTCACATTCGTACTTTCCCTTGTATTCGATCTTTCAGGTTGCATATAGTAATATCTCGAATACACTTACGCGGCTTCGAAGAGCGTCGAAGCTCTCGGTCGATCACCTTAAGCATTAGTCTTTAGTGTTTGATTATTATACTACAGTAATATACAGAAAATCGTGGTTCTTCACGCCGGCGGCCTGCTCGTCCATCGAGGCACTTTCGTTCAACGCCAATTTCATTCGCGTATGATCCCGTTTTCCCGTGATACAGCCACGACAAATTCGTTTCGAATCGCTGTACGAGCAAGTCCCCGGAGCTATCAGTTAATATATTCAATAATTACAATACACTAAATATAATCGGCCCGTGTATATTAAAATATAAATATCAAATAGACTTCTTGCCCCCAAGGATATATGCACCATCTAAATGCCGGTGCGCGACTTAAAAATTGAGAGACGTTTCGTTAAGTAAGTCGTCACCGATTAGTTTTTTTAAGACCCCTGTTATCGGAAAAATGCGAAGCTCGCCACTACCAAAACAGAAGGAAACTCGGTACTTTCTCTCTTCGCTCCTCCAATTCGAACAATCGCTCTGCGCCAGTGCCGAGCAAAATGTATCGTTACAATTACAGATTACTCGTGATTTATGAATACTCAGACACGATTTGCTCTCAAAGATTACAAATTACAAGTTTACAATTACTGATTTAATTAACAATTGTACAAACAAAGGTGCTCGACTCTGCACGCAACGCGCGTCGTTCGCAGAGTCGCGCGATAGACTAACACGAGACATCTCCGTGAATCGTTTGTAGTAGTTGCGAGCTGCGTCGCGATGAGATTAGAATTGTTTGGTTGCTTAAACGTTAACGTGTTCCGCGCGTTCTCTGTCCGGGTGAGGCTGTTTCGGCCGAGACATTTAGCAGTATGTTACCGAGTGACCAACAGAGTCATCGCAAGAATTTTCAAGCCACTATTCCTTCAACAACCGATATTCTATCCTCGCATTGTTTCAGACGAGAATAGTTTGCTACCGAGTGTTTCGTCCGTAAAAGCCCCGAGAGACGTTGCGTCGACCGAGTGACGAGCCTTGGTACATCGATTGTATTTCGCGATATTCAGCGGCTGCCACGGTAGCATCGGAGTGACGTGGGTCACACGCTCGGTCGCGAAGCGATTTAAACCTAAGTACTTTTGATTTGTCTCTGGTAATTGATTCGCGGTGGACATCGAAGAACGCCGAGCGCTTCGGCTCTCGTCCCTTCGTTCCCGCGCCGGTCGTCGACGCGCGTTTCTTCCATTTCTTTTATTGTCGGATACAAAAGAAGCCAAACAACGGAACTCGGGCATGTTCGGTCGACGCAACGCCGGAAACGTAACAGCGTTTTCCGGTATACATTTTCAACGCTACATTTTTTTTCTTTGTTTTTCATTTTCTCTTTCTCTCGTTAACGCTTAATTTTAATCGGTTTTCGTATGTTCGACGACGACATCGATTCCGAATTGCGTGCGCGAACTATTTCCAAGACCAAACTAAACCTACGCTTTGTACTCTGGTCGACCTCTGAAATAATTCGTCGCACGCGCAAGCAATAGACATCTCATTCATTTTCATTTTATTACGTAACATATATGGAGAGAGAAATGGTGTTCGAAGAAATAGTCGGATGCGAATGCGAGACGATAAAAGTTACTTTAGAAAAGGATTAGCCCGGTCGAACGAAATTCAGAAAGAATCCTGGTTGGCTCGTCGATATAAGGCACGCTCTACTGATAAACAAATTGATCATCGGCTAGTGTTTCCGTTAGGACAACAGTTGTTTCAAACCGGAATTAGAAAAACTCCTCTTGTTAACAGTTCTAAGAAGCAAACAGTTCGTCGTTGAAAATAAATTGAAAAGTAACCGACGTAGCCGCGTCTCGGTGATTCGATACCCGATTATCGCTAAACACAGACATGGGCATAGATATATATTTCGAATAACGAACGAAAGATACACAACTTTTGATCGATTATTTGTCAAGGAAAAATTATAATTTGAATTATAATATAGAATTACAATTCACGGTGAACGAAGGAGCTTAGCCAATTAATCGCGACACCGTGTTTTCATTCGTCGTTTATTATTCGAATAAAAATTTGCCCATCTCCGATTAAACACCATTTCACATCCGACGACCTCGCTATTGTGCCCAGCGTGCACGGTACGCGACGCGGGTAAACACAATCGGCGCAGCCTGAGTGTTTTAATAATACTTTGAGACAGACTTTCTGCGAAAGCTTAAAAAACAGTTTTTTTCATTTCATTTCTTTCGTTTTGTGTTTCTTTTCTTACGCTAAATACCGCCTTTTAGAAACTTCACTTTACTCTCGCATCGCTTCGGCGAGCGATGAATCGGAGTTACTATGTTGCTAGATACGTGGTCATACGAAAGATCCACGCGCATTCGAGTTTATCGAATCGAAATCTGTCTCACGACCGATAATAATTAATGTAGAAAATATCGTTCGATTCTTCGCGGGTCAAAAGTATTTACGTTAAACGATTTCTTGAACTTAGCGACCTTCGCAACAAAATTATATACTGCCGTGTCCTTCAACTATGGATCGACTATGATTTCTGGCCAATACGGTTTAAGAAATTTTTAAGTATAAAATATATACATTAACATTCGTCGATCGATAGTGGTGGGACTAGTATTCGTACAAGATACTTCCAGCCATAAACGGTTTAAAATGCAAAACATAAATGTATCTCGGATTTAATAGAATCAAGTTCAAGTTGTTTTTTTTTTCTTCTTTTTTTTTTTTATACATAGTAACTTATTTCCGATGAAGCACCGATCACATGCGAACTGAACGTTCGAAAGACGTAGGTAACATCGACAAACTCGAGTGAACGCGGTAATTATAGTTTATACATTTATACAGCTGTATCCATAAGTATAACGGGATAAAGAAGTTTGGCAAATAGTATATTAATCGACGGCACGCATGACTTATCTACTCGACGAGTGTCACGTGTGCATTATGTGTATGTGTGTAATTATCATACATATCGATAGTAATATACCGGTAAGGCGATGCTACGAAAATTTTTCGCAGAAAGACGTTTGGAAAATAATTCCAATGAAATTGAGAAAATTTCAATCAAAGAACAAGACGTTAAATCATTGTCGTCGTGAAAAATGAAAAGATCGACGTGCTTCACAGATTCGATCGACGGATTGAAACTCTACGATGTATACCAATTTCGAGCCATCGATTTAAGACTAAGAGACACAATAAAAATCGAACGTGTTAACTAAGTCGCGTATTTAGAATCAGTTGTAATAGCCCGTACGACATCGATAAAAAATAATACAATAGTATTTGTAACCACAACAATGTTAGAACGATTATTAATAATAATAGTATAAATGGCGCTACTACTGTCATAGTATAATTAAAATACACAAAAGACGAACATTCATATATGGTACAAATATATGTATAGTATAGCCATACAGCGATAGGTGTTATCGATAATAGCAAGTTCGGCTTATTCGTAAGATCGTATAAACTTCTAAATTTCACGGAGCTGTTGTTCGATAGACCTGTGTTAACCTCGTTACGATTCGTTTTCTCTAGAATTTCTTATTATCGGGCATCCATTTCGTTTCCTCGGTTTCATTCAACGACCACCGCGAAGACAAATATCAACGACGGTGAGTCCACAAAGAAAATACCCAGACCATAGTGAAATTAGAGTTCTGTTTGCGTCCAAGAACACTTGGAAATTTCCATAATCTTCTAAACTAGAAATACTTCGAAGACTAAGCGAACAAACGACGAAGAACAAACAACCAGTGTTCTCGGAATGGCGCGTAGAAAAAGTTCCTATCCGTCTCGAATAGCTCTGCATCATAACGAGTAGACAAAAGTAGAATATGGTTACGTGCCACGAACGAAACAAACGAAACGTTTGCGAGTGTCGTTAAGAGCGAGAAGGAAGAAACAAAGAATACTAATCGTAAACCATATGAACGTTGAAACATTAAATTTTTCTACTTCCCTCCACAGCGAAGATACTGTTCTAACTATATGCCAAGGCGTATCTAATTAATTATCAATCTAAAAAATCCGTCACCCACAAAGATGAAAAATTGTTAACGACTAACAACGTCTAAACGGTGATGTATGTTTTCCTTTTTGTACACGAATATTTACCTCCTTGTTAAATCTATCGCTTAATCGTTTAATTGTATAGCATTATGCGTAAGTCGACGAACGTATATATATAATACAAATAACACCGTTAATATTAATTTGCGACATTATCATAGTGTAATAGTGAACATTAAGAACATCGAAGAACAGTCAGATAGGTGAATCATCGATTCTATCCTAATTTACCCGCGCGATCTATCATTTACGATCTTGCTTCCCCTAATCGGACTTCATTTACTCTCATTTATATACATCGAGAAAACTATCGAACCATTGTACGGAGAGCGGACAAACAGATTCGTCGTATCGTTTTAAAATTTCGAAAAAATTGTGTTCCTTTTTCTTTTAAAAATTACGAACTATTGTAATTTCTCTCGCGCTAACGCGCGTACCATTTACTCTGCGAGATCGTGAGCAAACTTCTACCGAAATTCAGAACAATCGTGTTGATCGCGCAATCATGGTGGTACGATCGCTGCTTAATTTTCCTTATTTTGGTGTAAATGTGGTCTGATTGTGATGAGCAATTTCCGACGATTAAAGTCCAAAGAACGCAAGAAGACAAACGCTTAAGAACTCACAGAGCACAATACAATATCAATTTTCTAGTAGTAACTCCAAAAATATGTTATTCTCTCCCTATATTTATAACTAAATTATCTATTCCTCAAAAATGTCAGTTACTCTGTTTACAGTGATAATGTATAATAACTTTATACGAACTATCCCATACAACGCGATCGAACGTTAAATTCCAAGTTCACGAAAAAACGTAATCTTTTTTCATGCATCTGCCCCCTTTGATTCCAGTATTTTATCCTCGGTTCTGGCCATTTCAACGCGAGTATCGGGCATTTCCAACAGTACTGAACTCGGTCGCCGAACGTCCTTTCGTTTTGTGTTTCGGAACCTACTTTCAAGAAAAGCCTCACCCTTATCACGTATCTTTCTACGACTACTCTTTCATGTCTCCTCTTTTCGATTATTTTCTCTTTCATTCGTATTTCCTTTTGTATGAAGATCCCGACCGATCGTTAGAGATTCCACGCTAAATATACTCACTATTGGACACAATCTCATTACAACATTTTAGGCACTACACCTACACTAATAAATCACTTCGCTCCCCCTTTCCCCTGATGCGATAAGAAACGTATGTACAAATTTAAAAACGATTAAAATAATCCTATCTCTATAATAGCTTTCAGTATATGTATGCGTGTATGTGTATTTGTCTCCGTGTATCATCGTGTCACCCGAAAGGAAGACACGACTGTTAGACTTACGCTCGACACGCGTGAAATCAATGGTATCGGCTGAAAACATTTGTTTCCTTTAGCAGGTTTTAAAACCGGCGACTGACTTGCAACAGAACGCTGTAATGTAACTGCTCGGCACGAATTGTACGGTTCGACACCAACGTTACATTACAAGGTCCTTTTTGGAATCACGAATGCTCGCTTCGAACTCTCGGCTGAATTCTCTCTCGATGCTTCCTACTCAGTTCAGTGAAAAGTAGACGATCAAAGAGGTTCGTGAAAAAACCGACAGACCAAGTGGAGCACGATCGAGCTCAAGAACGGCTCGGTTCGTCGCTCGTTAGTCCGCCAAACTAAGCGAATGCTCGCGTTACATTAAAATGTTCTGTTGCAAGTCAGTCGTCGGTTTTAGAGTGGCAACGTGGCAGCGAGGGCCTATCGCGAACAGTCTTCGATTTGTCGCAAATGGATAATCGACGGCAAAAGGATCAACGCCACGTTAACGAGAATACTCCGATACGTAAGATTAATCGAGTGGATGTTGGCGAGCAAACAAAATAACGCGTCCTATCGTCCGATCGAAAGTGACAAATTTGCGGTAACGTGTAATCTTCTGGATCGTTAACATCATGATTATACGTTTCCATACGTGATTACATTTTACGCCGCGTACACGTTTGGCCATTTCAAAAAGGCCTGACCGAAACAATATTCGCTATACGAATATCCACGCTACATAATATTTAATAAAATATCACAACTAGAACCATCGATACAATTTACGGTATACTTTTTTCTTTTTTAGTCAATTTGTTTTCCCGCGTATATATACACGTATATATAGTAATAGCATCTACTATGTGTTAATTAGATACTCCCCGTTGCAGCGACGCGCTTACTTCTAAGCCGTACAGCAAAAATGTGTGTTAAAAGTAACGATGACTGCGTTGAACATGACTCTTGAGCTTGTACTGACTGACGATCTACATCTAAGAGAGAAACTACTATTATTATAACATAGGACCATGCGCGAGTAGCGTATACACCACACTTTGTAAACCCAAAAGCTGTTATTAGTAATACATCGACCACAATATTTTCTACTCATTAGACAGTAATCGATATTTGACTTCAAACGCTACTACTTAGAATGAAATCTACAGAGAATACTTTGTATGCCCCACAGCACGCTATTAACAACGGTGAATGTAATAATAAAATAATCTAATCTGTGGTTAATCCGAACTACGGTGCGATAATTACAGTTCTTAATGCTAATGTTTTACAAAATTCTTGCATCGTCAGTCAAAACTTGCTCTTTGGATGAAAGAAACGAAAACCTGACTGAGAAAACTTCCACCTACAACTAGTGACACGTATATATCTAAATATACGTCCGAATATGTACACAGAGGCGAAAATGAAGCATAAGAAATGACTATATTCGTACGACTGCCGCGTGTACACCGTGTAATGTGTGTTTGTTCAATGTATCGATTCGCAAAGGAATAAAACAAAACTGTTTCTATACATACACACGCGCGAGTACGCGCGCATACACACATGCATATGTGCGCGTAAACACGCACGTATATTATTACTAACAATGGTCTTCTTTACGGTAGTAAAAGTGTGTGAAATCTAAGGATATGACTTTATCTCGCGATATGCGAGAAGAGAAGGTAGGTTTTCTTCTATGCTATACAACCTCCTACGCTCTATGGAAGCATACATTACATACATACATATATATATACACACATACACACGTAAGTGCGCAAAACTGCTGGTATGTTAATTAATTCACGTTGATTCTATTTTTCTTTTTTTTTCTGTACTGCAACTCTTTCATGACGCACCGAAAAAGAGGCGCGCACCCTTCTTTCGTCGTCGCCTTTCACTCTCCCTCGATAGCAGTAAATATGTAAATGTTAAATATAATTAATCGTAAGTATGATTAAACAGGCACATCGACTTGGTTACATATAATTTTTCTATTTTATTTTGTGTGTGTACGTGTGTGTCGAAAGAAGAATATCGGAAAAGCCAATTGGTATCGGTAGACGCGCTGCACAAATTTGATAATATGGAAACAAATAATTACTGTTAGAAAATTTGTCACGTAACAGTTATTTCCTAATAGCGATATCAACGTCTATATCCTATCGATCGAAAGTAGCAAATTAACAGCGTCGTCGTTTAGTATTTATTCAAATGTTGTAAATTTCTATTAGTCTTGCGATATTGTGGTAAAGTATTTAAAATTTCACTTAGTAACTTTCTCTCCCTCTCTCTCTTTCTCTACGTAGCATTCTTTTTATCCCTTCTATCTCTAGAACTCCCTTTCATTCAGTCACACTCGCGCTCTACATGTAAAATACTTCTAATTAAACTCTGGACATGGATCACTCTATTTAATCAACGTACCACAGTTAATATCTCGTACAAGTTATCATACAACTATGTATACAAAATAATTAGCAAAACAATGCCTAAGCGTCATTCCATTAAAAAACACGAGATACGCGTCGACACGCGAAAAAATCTTTATCCTTTCCTTTTTTTATCTTTTTAAGCGTTACGAGTAAACGAATGGTATGCGCGACCTAACATTTTACAGCTGCAAAAACATCGAAATCTAGGAAGAGAGCCATTCGCAATAAGTATGTACAATTCGATAATTTGGATATTCACGTGTATACGTGATGTAGCTCGTTCGACGTTATGAATACACTTTATAAATAGACATTTAAACATCGCTTTCGTTTATAATGTCGTGAAAAAGTGCAAGAAGGAAGAACATGATTCGACGAGGGGAACAGACAAGAAGAAATCACTAAAAACATGCACTCATCGACGCGTTCGTCACGTCAGAGTGTATAGAATGTATAACGAAGAAAAAGTGTATTTAATTTTGTGTGTGTGTGTGTGTGTGTGTGTGTATGTGTGTTTGTGTATTATTCGATATTGTAATACATGCAATGAAGACTTCTTTTCGATAGAAACTGTATTTGAAAATATGTTTTACGAATCAATTCTAATCCCTCCTGAAATTCAGTTTAGCACTTCAATGAGTCCTAATTGGCCATGTTTGGATCGCACTAATAAATTGTATACCACGGATTTGTGCAATGTACCCTACGTGTACATTTTTAAAGCTACAATCCTCGGTGAAATGCAAAACGTTGAAATACGATATAGAAAAAAGAATCGAACGTTAATGCAAACATGCACGATTCCGATGCGAATTTCATTCTTGAACAATCCTATCACGTAATTTCACCTAGAACGTGATATCTACAAAAATAGGTGAAATTGCGAACTGCTGGCAATCTTAAAATCAGCGATACCTAGTTGCAATAGTAATAATAACCATTAATAGTTACGGCGACGGGATGATATGATTCATTATGAGATTAAAATAAATAGTGAGGCTGCTGCGAGGAGACACAGCTTTTGTCAAATACAAATTACCGTGCACAATCAATCTCTCACCATTTGAATCGAAACGTAAGAGGTATTCGATTCTAAACTTAACTGCACGCATTATTTCCGTATATTAACGGGTATCGTCTCAAGATTGTTTAGTTATTACGACACATAAACATACTTGAGACCGTTTGAAATAAACCTAGAACGATAAAACTCGAAACACATTTTTACAATTAATCGATATACCGCGTATAGATGCGTGTGTATATACGTACGTATGTCCGCGTACAATTGAAAAGTGTCCACGTTTTGAAAAGAGAACGTTTGAAACGTTCAAGCCTGTCGTTGCGCTCGACAACAAAAACCTTCTAGCCAGGTCGAAATTTAACCAGGCGAAAGCAATAAAATATCACCGCCGTCGAATGACCGTAAATTCTACCGAATCAAAGATAACTTTGTCACCGAGCATTAAAAACAATTGTGTATGATACGTGTTTGACGTATCATCGTAAAAGAAATGCATTTATATGCCCCATTTCAACGCGGTGGTTCAATAAATTACGTTTGCCGTTTTACGGTAAAGTAATACAGTTTTACCGAATCACCAACGTCGCCGGTTTTATCTGCTTAAATTGCGCATTAATTTCCTTGGTTTTTGCGAATTCGAGCGAAATCGCCTAATTAATCATCTTTTCGTAACGTCCTAGTAAAATTTTCTTTGGCGCGATAACTACATTCGCCCTCCCAAAAGTCAGGAAACGTTGAGTATGAAATACACGTGTACAGTATTTTCTGAAAAGTTGTCGGACGTCTTGAACGAGTAGATGAAATTTTCTCGCTGTTAAATAAAAATCGTGACAACACCTCAACAAATACTGTACCATATGCGTACATACTCTGTCACGTATACATATAACATGCGCCGTCTAAGCCGGACAAAATTGTACGTCGATCGGTGTACTATCAAAGTAATAGTTCAGAAAATAATACAAATATAACAAATCACCATAGGAAATGGTTCACTGAGGAAATAGTGTTGCGCGACGGAAAGCATAAAAAAGCCTTCTCTCTCTCTCTCTCTCTCTCTCTCTCTCTCTCTCTCTCTCTCGCCTTTTCTTTTGTACTTTTCATCGACATGCAACCTCGTTTCATCGAACGAAACGAAAAAGATAACTCTCCCAACACCAAATGGGTGTAATGAAACATCAACGAAACCATCACTTAATCCAATCCTCGTATCATGTTCGTCTGCTTTCGATACGTTCGAAACGATGAATATCTCGATTCGTTAACAGACGGGCAGTTTTGAAAGGAGCAATCGCTGCTTAGGACGGATTGTCAGAAAGTGAAATGTTGTAGAGCGACTTCTACGTTGGTTTGGGACTCGATCGAGTCACTTTCAGTCGTGAATTTTCTTGTAAGCCTTATAATGGGTTTTCATTGCGTATGGTCGATAGCAGCATCAGTATCGCGAAGGGCTCCCTTCGTTCGCTAGTAGAAAGTTCGCGAGGAATGAATGGATAGGATATATCTGGTGGGTTTTCTTTTTCCTTTCGTTCGATCATCCTTTTTATAATCTGGTAACGCGTAAATTTTCGTGTGCCATTTGATATCTTCCCTTTCTAGCTAGGCAAGAGATACAATTTACTCGGTGAACCACAAACCAGAAGGTTGATATTGATGTTTGGCCGGCGAAAGCGGGGCCAATCCGTATACGGCCGTTGGCTGCATATGTGCAGGCAGTGGGTGCGCTGCATGACTCGCGAGCAACGGTCTGGCCGAGCTGTGATGAGCTGGTGGTGGCAACGCTCGACTAGAATCATACAACGTTAATGGAGAGGAGCTGTAAAAAACGGGATAATCAACGTTAGAAACTGTCCATAAAGCTCTAAAAAAAAGAATAAATGAAACATTTTGATTTCTTATATGATAATTACTTCGTTCTACACGCACACAGTTTTATGAATAATAGCTAATACATTCGATTGGATCGAGTAATCGACAGGTGATTTCATTACTTTTTGTACACATTCAAGATACATTGTTGCAAAATTTTCAATTACGAAATGTCGGCAAAATTCTCTAAGCAGACAGCTAACGTTCCATTTTGTACAGATTATACAGAGTGGACTATTTAAATGGGAATACTTTGATATAACTATGCGACAGAACAGATACAAAGATTTTTTTTTATATTTACAAGTAACGAAGGTAGTTCCCATTTAAAAAGACTACCCTACATAACAGGTCATTTTACAAGTAATGTCGTGCGTTACTTTGCTTTTGTGAATAATGATATCCATGTTACTTGAAAAAGCCTGGAGGAAATTAATTCAAGTATCCGAATTTGACATACGAAGTGCAAACGAATTATGAATTGTATTCAATGAACGCATAGTTGTTTTACGTTAACAGAAAGACGTCTCGTAAATACGGTCACAGAAAACATCGGTTAACGGATTAACAATTAATAAACGGCAGATGTTTTCGACGTATCGAAGCGGCATAGCACGACAACATTACTCATGGTTTGACCTGGTCATAACGATGTCGCATGCCAATTCAACGATTAAACAAATCAAAGGAACAACAACGTATGTCAGGGGCAAATCTACTATGAATAAAATGACGCTTATTTTATCAAAAGGAAACTTTGAAAAAGAGTTCTTGACCAAATAATTTGATATTCTTGCAGACAATGTAAACGTAGTTTTTGTCGGGAAAGAAAAGGAGTCTTTAAAGTAATTATCTACAGGCTCTGATAAGTCTAGATCCGCCACTGCTGTACGTGCACCTCAATAGAAAAAAAAAAAGGTTATCGATTATCCGATCGAGTTCCGTAGCGAACGGTATTCGTTGCATGCCATACAAATGAAGTAGGAAAACAATGGCATGGGAACACACCGTTCTAATCGTTACAACAATTACGAACGATCACAAGATAACATACTGAACTGATACTATGGCTAGAACGAAAATATAATAAATGGTACACACATGCATGCATCAACTAGGTGTCTAGGTACCCACCCGGGTGTGAATCCCTGATAGGTGGGCACTTGTTGCTGCTGGATAGCAGTAGGAGCCTGAGAAGGCGCGGCGGTAACGTACACCGGGGGTGGCACGGCATGGGCTCTTGAACGCACATGGGCGTACTCCTGGTACAGGGGTTGTCCCAGGTGCTGGGCACTTCCTATTACAGGTCCCCCTGCAGGACTTCTGCCCCCGCCACCGCCCCCAGGACTCAGGTGGGCCGGATGCCCATGATGACTGTGGGTATGACCCGGATGGGCTGCCGAACCCACCACCTGGCTCTGCCTACAAAACCCAAAACAAAATCCAACCCTTCGTTATGCAATTCCCATGCGTCCTTTACTTACTGTAAAAAATGTCACTCTTGTAAGCAGAGGACTAGAGACCAAACCGACAGAATCAACAACTTTTTTCGATCCTTTTCCATTCGTTCGTTTTTAGTTCCTTTCTCGTGTACAATCGGATCTCGGTAAGTTCGTAAGTTTAGTCAAATTTCGTTTCACTTGCGAGGAGTTAAACATTGGTAACGACTCGTAATTAACGATTTCGACGACAGTGAAACCTATTGCACTCGTTTATCGTCTGAATTGTTACACTTCCGCGAACAGCAAAGATGTTAAATTGAACAACAAGATTATGAATGGAAATGAGTAAAGTTCTAATTGAAAAAGATTCGAGTTACGGAGGTCCGATTGTATTTTTTGATTTGGTTGTTGGGATGTATCATAAGAGAAATTGGCATGCTATTTACTTGCCCGGATGTTTACTCTGCTCGTCTTAACAGCGTACAAATACGAACTACCCAGTCATCGGTTTGGTCATTTCTCAATCAAAGAGAAAAACCTACATGCAATCTCGATAATTACGTGCACACGAATTCTCACTCGTGTCTAGAGATGTATCCTTTTCTCGTTAGGTTCTTTTCTAGATCGATGTGTCGTATATACTACATGCTTCGTGTGTATCGGTGCGAGCGTGTACGTGTATGTATACATGTTTAAGTGTGTCATGCGTTACGATTCTCACCTATACTGATGCACAGTGTTGGCGACCGCCCATTTTTGGTGGTCTCTCGAATGTGCAGCTGGCGGTTGAACGTACTCGTGCTTGTACTCGGCTCTCTTTCCAGGCCATGATACCCGCTTGTCCGTGCCGGTCGTGTACACGATGTGCTGCTCTTGAAGATGCGGATGCGCGCTACTCGTGGTCACATACTGCAAGAAGTAGTCATGCATGTCATAGGCATCATCCTAGAAAAACATTTCCAAAAGAAAGATTACTAAAACAGGGAAAGGGGGGGGATATATAAACCGATAGGTGCGGACAGAATCATCGTCGTTGTTTTCTTCGATATGCCCGTAAACGGAGAAGTCGATTGTTGTTATAAATAATACTAATAACGGAAAGAGAAAAGGAACGAAGATCGTACGGAATAGCGTAACGAAAAGAGTACGACAAAGTCGAAAGCAAAATTTACATGAAAAACTAACCTGATAGGTCGGTGGCTCTTTGCAAGCTGGCGCGTGACACGGATGTGGAGCAAGGTACTCAACGCCGGGCTCCGGCTTCGTCGCAACATTTACCATATTGCACTCGGACTGTACTTTTGCCAATAATCGTTTCTTTTGCGATTGAGAAGAATATACGGAGCTGCTGCTGCAACGAACAATAGATTGACGTCACTTGACGCGTATATATCGACCGAGTATTACGACTTTAATCGGTCAAGCTGATTACCTGCTGACGTGGTGTTGTTGCTGAGGTTCATGTTTAATTAACTGCGTAGTCTGCTGATGCTGAGGATGCTGCGGTAAATGTTGGTATAGATGAGTATGCGCTCGGCCTGGACTAGCTTCACCGTCGCTGTCACCGACTGTCACGCAACTGATAATATTTTTTCGTTGCGCTCTCTGAGAGGAGCTATGCGCTACAACGTGTCCGTTGGTATGGGACTGACTACTCGAATGAGTCTGTTGCATCGGTTGGACTACGCGTGGTGTCGACTGCGTACTGAAATTAAAAACGAACGCGTTTAGTTACGCATAGAATAGTCGATAATCCGATTTGAACTCGTGTAGCAGATTTCATCGAATATGTCAAAATGATATTAAACGTTAGAGCTGCAAGTCATGGTATTATTATCTTGTGGTCGAGACAATTGACACTCCAAGCTTCCGCGAGCGTAGCGTTAAGTTGCCTATATTTTCGAAACATGGTGCACGCGATTATTTATTCCTGGAAATTTTCAAATAACAACTCTTAACATCTTCAAGTGCGTTACTGTTCGAAACAACAATTGCACAAGATATGTGCAAACGTTGCGTGTTATGTCATGTTTTTAACGATTGTTAATCGATCGGTTGATAGAATATATCGTGTGCTTTGTAATTATTCAGTTACAGTAATATACCTTCGGATGACTTCCTCGCGGACTGGACGTCCATCGCCAGACAGGCGAGTTGCCAAATTTTGACAGGCTCCGCATTGACGATCTCCACAGCTGTCAATGATATTCATGCATAATTCCACTACTTTCTATTCTACTAATAAAAATACTAGTAAGAGGACTAGAACAATCTGTATATGATACATCGAGTGATGATACTTCTATATCAACAAAGCTATATAAAACTTTTAACGATGCAAAATAACAGTACACTAATTATCAGTTAAGTGTAACAGCGGTTTCGTTACATCCATAACTCGAAGTTGTCTTCCGGTCAATTTTATGAGAATGGGCTATAGTCTCTTCTAACTACGTTCGAATGTTCTACTGTAAGAAGAATAACGAATGGTAACTTACCATTTACCAGGTGTTTCGTCCTCGCTATCACTGATCGTGATGACAGAGACTGCCGGCGATGGTGTATCGTGAATCGTGATGGTTTGTTGTCGACCAGATGTAACCTGATGATGCTCTGCGTTATGGCTGTTGCCGTGTTTGCCACTGTAATGATGCTGTTGCATTGTCTGTTGTTGCCAATGACCGCTCGTAGGAGAATGTCGTCTCATATTGCTCGGAGGTGTGCTCTCTTTTACCCTCTTTTTCACGGGACTCAATTGTTGCGTCTCTTTCTTATGTTCGTGCCTATGTTGAGACTGTTGGGGTACCGTCACGTGGTGTTGATGATGTTTCGTTCCGGTACGTTTACCCCAACCTTGAGACGGATGTTCGACGAGGGCACTGGTGTTGTAAACCTCCGTGACAGGAAATACTGGCCGCTGATCCTTCCCCAAAACAAGGGAAATTAGTTAAAGGACTGTTCACTCGATACGGTAGAACAATTAATTCTATCAGGCCTACCTGCAAGATAGCAGAACTGTCTACGATAAGAGGTCTTCCCCAATCTCCAGCATCGCTCAGTAATGGCTGCTGTATGGCTGCATGTTGCGGTGGCAATTGCTGCCATGATGGTACAATAGCAGCCATTTGACGGCTTCCGCCGGGCCAAGAGGTTTGTACAGCGTTCTGCGTTGAAAAAAACGAAAATATTATTCGTTAACGTTTCGCAAGCAATCCGAAACTCGTTTCTATTTAAACTTACGTACCGTTAGCAACATTTGACGCCCAGTTTCTACCATAGAAACAGGTACCGCCGCGTATTGTTGTTGAGCAGCCGCAGCCGCCGCGGCGACAGCTTGCTGCGATATGATGGATGGTTGAATCTGCAGAGGTCCTTGTTGCGCTTGCGGAGGCTGTGGAGAACACGTAGCGTAATTAAACGATCGTAAAAGAATTTACGAGAACATGTTCGATCGCAATTAAAATTAATATCACAT
Source organism: Hylaeus volcanicus (assembly GCF_026283585.1). Taxonomy (NCBI): domain Eukaryota; kingdom Metazoa; phylum Arthropoda; class Insecta; order Hymenoptera; family Colletidae; genus Hylaeus; species Hylaeus volcanicus. The sequence continues at coordinate 25,148,810 of NC_071978.1, read as the reverse complement.
TTACTTGAGCAACAACTACGTGTTTCGCAGGACTTGGCATCGTCTGATAACTGGGTGGGTGACAAAGCAGACCAGGCACCAATTGATGTGGAAAGTCGTGTACTCCGTTTCGACCACTATTCGATCCGCTAGATGAGCTACTGTACTGAGTTGCGCGTCGGCTACTGTTACTGTATATTTGATACTAAAAGAAAGAATATAGTATGATAAAAAAAAATCGTGTAGTAAACGGAAGTAACGATGTATATAACGAAAATAATGTATTTACTAACCAGATTGTCGTATCCTGTTTGAGCAGTACGATGCTCTCTGACTAATCGCTGCACTTGATTGGTCAACTGATTGTTAAAGGTGAAAGTAACAGCACTGCCATTTGTCGTTGGCACAAAGTTAGCTACCAATGATGTTGGCGGAGGTGGTTGAGGTGCTGGTGGAGCTTGATGATGCGCTGGACTTGCTGTAAAATCACCTGCTCGTCGGCAAACCTCCATCATTTGGACGGAAGCTTTGACATTGTTACAGTGTGCATAATCGACTAAATGAGCTAGAGTGACAAAAGCGTGGTTCAAAGCCTCTCCGGGTGTTATCCGACGCTCCTGTAAAATCAAGAATATATAGTGCACAAAGAATACCTTACATATATAAAAAATAAATAATCGGCAGCTTATCTCTGAGAGCGATTAAAGCATGAATTAGATATTACTACCTGGTCCATTGTGAGCATCCTCTTCAAGAGGTCAATGAACTCCCTCCTATCTGCTTTTTCAGCCAAAAGTTGACCACCTTCCAGATCGGTCGGAACGTTAACTTGACCAATATCATCGAGACAATTAAAAATATACTTTCTTGCTTCTTTAGATTTGATACCAGTTTCAGCTTCGTGCTCTTCAGGTGTTTTTAATCGCCAAAACGGATATGTACCTACAAACGATTCATCGTTAACCAATCATATTCTTTTGACACGACACGGCATTATTATCCTTATTAAACGATAGACTTACTGTCCATGTCTCTATAAAAGAATTTAGTTGTTTTGCTGGCATTGTTTAACATGTGTTCCGTTGGTAGGCCTTGCGTTTGACTTATGTATCGAATTTGATCGTATTCAGAGCTACCAGGGTATAAAGGCCATCCTAGAAACAATTCTGCAACTACACAGCCGAGCGACCACATATCTATCGCTTCACAATACGGAAGTCCAAGAATAATTTCAGGCGCACGGTAGTATCGCGATTGCAAATACGTGTTACAGACAGCTTTCGACACATGAGAGGCCGAACCAAAATCGATAACTTTCACACGGTAAGGCTGGCGTACTGGATCCACCAACATGATGTTCTCTGGTTTAAGATCCGCGTGAATCAACCCCAATTGCTACAAACGTACATTCGTATGATTATACAATTGATCGTTGCGAGTGACATATGATATAGTTATAATAAACACCCGACGGGACTCACCTTAAGTTTCAAAAGAGCAGTGAGTACTTGTTGGAGAATCGGTCTGATGTATTTGAGGGGTAGGGGTGAAAATTTATTTTGTTTCAGAAAATCATACAGATTCTGCTCTAGCATTTCAAAGACCAAGCAGGTGTGGGATTTATGCTGGAAACACTCGTAAGCGCGCACAAAATTGAACTCATCCGCATTTTCCTGACTAAGTCGAGACAGGATGGAGACCTGCGTGGAATCGAAATTGTATTTTAACGTGGCCGTGAATGATCGTCCTTCGATACAACGCTGTAGTCTTTTAACTTACCTCAATCTGACCTTGGCGCGCATACGATGGATGGTTCTTCAAAATTTTGATGGCCACTATTTCGTTGGTTCCCTTTTTCCAGCATTTCACGACCTGTCGAGAAACAAAATAATTCTTTAGACATCGACGAACAAAATCTATCGTACTCGTAGATTATGAGTACTTGAAAGGGAACGTACCTGTCCGAAAGTACCTCTGCCTAGAAATTCGAGGACTTCGTACTGATTGGTCATAGAATAAAGAACTTCGTGTTGAACCAATTGGTAATCTCCGTCGCCTTGGGGGTTGCTGCCACCGCCTCCATTGGCAGCGTTGGTTACTTGCTTGCTGTGCGCCGTCATGCCTGTCTGCTTATGTTGTTGTTGTTGTTGTTGTTGCTGCTGCTGCTGCTGTTGTTGCTGCTGCTGTTGTTGTTGTTGTTGCAGCTGTTGTTGTTGATTATGGTGCTGCGACACTACAGTACTACCCACTGCGTTCGTCGCGTTGGCGGAATGGACTGCCAGACTGTCACCATTACCCTCCCTCGACCAAGTTTTTCTCTGTAGGAGGAATACACCTTATACAAAAATTTGTGGACGTTAAGACATGGTAGACAATAGTTTCCGTAGCTTTAGTTGGGGAGGGACGAATATAAGCAATGTGTACACAACGGAGTGAGCGTACAGGGTTTGGAACCCGACATTTAAGAGTTAGCCACAAAATACCCAGGCACACGCACACACGCACGCGAGTGCAAGCTCTGGTTCTGGAACACGTGTCCATCGAATCGATGCAATATCTTATCGGTCATGTGTGCGCGCGGTTGCTGAAATTCAATTGAACAGATGACTCGTATGCGTTGGCGACAGAAGCTGAAACATCGCCGCCAGTCGAAACGGAAGAGATGAGAAAGGGATAGGTATCTTCCATGATCAGACGAAAGAGACTTTATCCGAGATTATCGATCGTCGTCGTTTCGAAGAGAATCTTCGGCGCCGAGGCGTACCGGGCGTCGCGAATCGCTCGCCCGGCGGAAGTATATACATCGCAATGACCGTCATGAAATATGAAATGGAAGCCTTGAAGCGTAATCGATACGCAACTACGCCACACGAAGAAGTTACCTGGCAAACGACCGTACATCCATGTCGGCGATACACCACTTCTGATCGACGAGCAACGAAACCGATGGCCTCCTCGGTTCGTATGTAATTACTTCCAAGGAATACCGAACGTAGACGCACGAGGTTGTTAAGTAAGGTAGACGAACATGGACAAAAGACGGAAGGTATTTTACGACTTTACAGAACGCAAGACTACCATTGTGAAAGTTGATCCATCGAAAATGGCAATCCCTAGCTACCGGACGTCAATCATTGCCCTGCAGATACATTGTTTGTATCCATTGGGTTGTCCGGAAAGTTCATGTCGATTTTTGGTAGGTGGTACAGGTCTGAATATATTGGAATAGTTGAAAACAAATAACGTGTATACATCTCTTAAAAAGTGGAAAGGTTGCGGAACAAAATGGCACCTATGTAATTCAATAAATATATATTAAAATTCGAATGTGTTTTTGAATTTTTCTTAGAAATTGCCACGAACTTTCTGGACAACCTAATAGTTTAGAAAACTTCAAATTTGGACAGTCGGTACATTACAGACTTTGAAAGTAGAATTTCCATAAAAAGTGTCTATCTACAAAGCCAAACCAGAGCAACGGATAAACAGCGTAAAATGAAACTGCCGTATCCGCTCGAGGAAGTAAAAAGCAGGCACTATTTTCGGTAAACAGAATGTCGTGCTGCGACTAGTCGCGGAAACGAGCGACACGAACGTTGAGAAACACGCGGCGACAAACGCAGCAGAGGATGATGAGGTTCGTTATCGCCCAAACCGCTAAATGAAATCTTGAAATGTACAATCGTGGGGAATCCAACTGTGTCCGTTGTTAGTCGATTGGAATAGGGGCAATTACGAAGAATCGTCTACAGACGAACGACACAGCGGAGACGGCACAAGACACTTGAAAAGATAGTCCCTAGGATTTAAAGGTCAACGTATCCCGACGTAAGAATCCAGCTTGTGAAAGCCTCGAGCATCTTAATGCGTTTAGCGTCGATTCGTTCGGCGTTTCCGTCGAAATACGTGGAACCTGTGGTATCGTTATCGACGCCACGGAAGGAAGTCTCTGTCCACTTGTTTTTCAACGCTAGACGAAACAGGGCTTCGCGGCGTTAACGCTTATTTACAGTAGAAATGGACGAAACTTTTATTCAACCGATAGATGACGAACAATGAAAACGCCAGAATTTTTAAAAGACAACGAATTCGCAAAATTTACGTGTATGATCTGTTATATTCCAAATCAAATCGCAGGTTTTTTTTTTTAACGAATAACATATCGAAAGTTGTGCATCTTCCATTCGTTATTCGAAATTCGCACGTAGATAAGAGTTTCGTCCATGTCTGATTTACAGCCGTTTCGAGCGGTCCCATCGAGCGTGTATCGATAATCCGAGGCAACATATTCGCGAATACATTATCGACCGCGATTACGAACTTCTAATCGCGAGCGAGGCAATCTCAAACATCCATCTCGATTAGATGGGCTGTGCAGCGTTAACGTCGGTGGCCCCCTGGACGGAGAGGGACGCGGCGGTCCGAGACTTTCCTCGACACGATCACGATCACGATCACGATCACGATCGCAACGGGTCGGGATAGAAAAGAGAGTTTTATCGGCGCGATGAGATCGCGGGAAGCGGCACCAACCTTCTGGCTACAGCGTTGGTACGTGTCTAAGAGCTTGATCGTCGAGGCTCGTACCAGAGTCTGTTGGTTCGGGCTACTCTTCTGCAGCGCATTATTGTTGTGCAGCGAGCTAAACGCGGTATTAGCACCGTTCACGGAGTACCGTTGCTGCAGCCCGGTATTGTCTAATTGGTAGTCGCCGGTCGATTGAACCAATGCGTGCTGGATCACCGGCTGACTCACGTTGTACTCCAACTTGCGTTTTTTACTGTGGTGGTGAACGGTGTTGTTACTGCTGCTGCTGCTGCTGCTGCTGCTGCTGCCGTTGACGCTACTCGTCTGCTGTGTTTGGATGAACATGTCACACATTCCCTGCAATTACAAACGGACACAACGCTTATTACTCGACCGTTTCGTTCGTCGCTTTGTTCAAGCGAGAGCTGCTGGAAAGGACAACAGTTTTCAACGTCTCGACAAATCCTTCGAGATACGTTTAAATGTCGCTAAACGAAATTACAACATATTAAAATTTCGGCAAGATCCAAAACCGTTGGTAGCGCGCGATTTTACGTGGAACGAATCGCCTACGTCTCTCATTGTCGCACCGATACCCAGTAACACGTTGATCGCCGCGTCACCCATATATGAGTGACGATGCTTTTCATTGAAAAATTAAAAAAAAATAACTCCAAAAGTTAAGCATCAAAGTAAATCTATTTAAATGAAATTCATGAATATCGATGAAGATACAAAAACAAATACCACGATAAATATTTGATTACGCAGTCTCCAATAGTCGAAATAATATTTAGTCCCAGCAGAAATTTTCGAGAATATGTGTGTGGCAGTCAACGTGTTAAAACAAATATACGTTGCAATATACTCGATCCCATCGCTGCTTTCATTTCATACCGTCGAACTGTGAGCATCCAAGCCATCAGGTCAAAGCGGTAAGAGGAAGAAAAGGTGCCTCTCGACAGAGCAACTGGCGGGAGGACTCTCAAGTCGATTCTTTTCCCGACTCCACATAGCCCGATCGTTGGATGCACGTTCGAACCCGAATCTTTTGTTGTTATATGTTCGCCGCGGCACTAGTTTTCGAATTTCGAGTCTTGGATTGTTCCTCATATTTTGTCAAATTGTCGCACGAGAAATGAAGATATTCGATAGTTTTACGTTGTTTTGAAACCGACGCGAATCAATTTTTCCATAGACGAGGATATTTTTTTACCGCGAGATGTTCGCACGAACAGTAGCGTCGACGGCCGAGACGAGAATTGCGAACAGAAGAGGGGGACACGCGACCATCGTGTTGTTCTGAATTAGGCGAACCGAGAGACCACAGCCAGCTATTGCCGCATACGATATATAAAAAGTACACGCTAAGAGACGGCGATGACTATGAATATTTTAGTCTCCTTCGCGTTCGCGTGTCTTTGTATGGTTCTACGGAGATTCGGGCCAGCGACTCTAAAAAACGGAGTACTGGTCGAGCATTCGAAACACAAACCGAGCGAAACTCGATGAATCCCGATCGTTCGAACGATACATTTTCCCTGCCGTGCTACTCGTATCTTTTCCGAGCTACTCGAAATATTTCGGTACTCGCCCCTCGGTTCGAAATACGTATTCGAGCCGGTTTTATCTCGCTGGGCTCTCTACTCAAAAGGCATCTACCGAAAATGTATCGGGTTTCCGCGCGTTGGCGGTCGAAATAGTCGGCGACAGAGAAAGATACATTTTCACGTTACGATTGGCTTTGTAACGATTGCGCACAACTGACATTTGGATAGCCAATCGTACACGACACGTACGGACATAAATGTACTCGATTACAAAGAGCAGGGCTAAACGTTTATTTATTTTCGATTTGTCGATGTTTCGGTCAATCATGTATGCATACCTTTGGTGCAAAATGATGATATACGAAATAGATTCGTGAAGCCATACTCTTGTAAGTTATGTAAGTAGTTACGAGGAACATTAGGTTCCGTAATCGGATGGCGCATGGATACAAACGTAACAATACGATTAAACGTATTAATTGCCAATTATTAACTTTATTCGCCGACTACTCGGTAATCGATCATGGATAACGTTTTGCGCAACGGTGATCGAAGCCGCGTATCGAACGGGCCCGCTTCGTTGCACAAAATTGGTCCTAGCGAGACGGAAACTCCAGCTACTTTCGAAAGACAACGGTATTCTCCTTCTTATCCTGAGAAGATCTAATCTCCGAGAGGTTTAGAAAGGCGACGCCTGGTTTACGAAATTAAACTACCGATAAGATAACACCCGCGTTTTTTCTCTTATCGATCGCGAAAAAACGTTGCTCGTGTGCGCAAAATTCGCGAGTTTGTCCATCGACGCTCCCTAGCCTTCGGACAACAAAAACGCGACAAAATATCCAGACTAGCCGTGTGATCGATCCGTGGCGACGAGTGTTTTGGAAACTTTCGATCGCCGATTCGGTTCCGCCCCCACGATTTATGTATCACGCGTCCTCTTTTTCTCTTTGTTTTCCTTCGTCCTGTCTTCGTATATCCGCGTGCACGACGTGCTCTAATTGTAGTGCTGCTTGTCAGAAATAGTGTTGCTTGGTATTATAACGATCTACGGTACCGCGAAGTACAGTTACGTTTATGCTAACCGTCTCGACGCCTGGCGAGAGAGAGAGAGAGAGAGAGAGAGGGTTTTGCTAAACTGATACACGCAGATAACCTGATATGGTTCTAATGGATCCCAAATTGCTTCGAGAAGAAGTGGAGAGATTGGTTGAGAAGCGGGCCAGAAATTCACAAATTTGCGATTCGTTTAAATAAAAATTGTTTACTTTCATCCTCGTGCTCCTTTATATCTAGTGACGTTGATCGAGGCCGTCGACGGAAAAGTGCTCGACGTCTTTCGAACGCAGAACCATCCGCGATACGTAACGTCTTAATAAAAGGAGCAACTTTACGTAACAGTCCTGCGCTTGACACAATGGAAGTAAGTTTCAGTTTACTCGCAACCGGTCAACCTTTATCGCGTCGTGTCTGTCTTCGTTCTGGAACGAACGAAAAATTACGTACGATGTCAATCGTGCGCGTTAGCAACGGAATCATCGAACGCCAGGCTCGCTCGTGTACCCTTGATGATAAGCATCCACGAATCAACGAGCAAACTTTACAATGCAAAAAAAAGTCGCGTCGGTCGCTGACGTGCGACTGCTCGATCTAGACTTATCTCCGAAAGCAACTCGTCTGGTAGCTTACAAAGTCAGGAATAACGACACGGCCGGGTCCGTGTAGCAAACAACGCGTTGCATCGCGTCTGTTGTCGTTTCAAAGTTTCGAGCTTTCCAGTCAGAGTATTCGCTCTTACACGAGAAAGATAGTTGAGAAATTTGTACGGTTTGTAATCAGTTTATGACTCGGTAACGCTAATAGCTTTAAATAAACTCGATAGTAGAGCCGATTGGGTAATATTGAGCAACAACGCTTCAGTATTAATCGTTATTGATTATACAAACGAAGTTTTGGCCATAGATGATTATACAAACGAAGTTTTGGCCATAGATGAGTATACATTGGTAACTATACACACGTATATTTGGCTACCATATTCTTCGGTTTATCCAACGTGTACTTTGTTACGCGAAATTGTTTATGATCGCTTGCAGAACGCCGTACTTTTCGATAACAAAAGCGTTGTTTATATAACAAATAACGATAACGCCAGGAACGTTAGTACAAATACATCTGCTAGTCGAACTCATCGGTAACGTTTGTCCAACAGTTCTTGCTGTACATGTGACGCTATTAATGGTTTGAACAATCTGTTTAAACTAATTATGTACACATCGATCAACTGTCGAATAATTGAAAACTGTTCGACAAACGAGTAATGCCTAAGACAGGATCTGCTAGATAACCGTTACCGATGAGCTCCCCGAAGACATAAACTTATTATACAAAACTTTTCCCGACTCTATCGTATTTCTGCTGACAGCGATCCTAGATTTTCTAGCAGAAACGATTGGCGAACCTCGTCCATCTACCATCCACTACGTCGTTTCTGCTGTTCGTCTGTAAATAATCTGAACACGGCTTTTTACGGTCAGTTTCGCGAATGACGATTCGCCACTGTGACTTTCTAAACACGGCCAGCTATTGTTTTCATTGCGATAGGAGAGCCTCGTTGCTCGCACCGTCCGATGAGTCATTGGACGTGGTTGCGCGAAGGAAGCAACGAAAGTTCGCCCGGCGAGCTTGCGTTTACGATCCACGCCGCCTTCGCACGCCTGTATAGTTGCACGCGAAAGACCTATGAGTCAAGCAGATTGCTAGATAAACTGGGAAACCCGAAAGTGACCGCGGCTTTCGTGAAAAAAATTGATTCGTGAAAAGTGTGGCGAGAGAAAACAACGAGTCGTGAATGAATCACGAAGAAACTGCACGACCTAGAGTCTAGGTCCTAGATGACTCGTCTTCGACGAGAAAGATACGAATTGTTCCCTCGAGAATGCGAATGGACGAAAACGGTTCACCAAGCACTCCTGGGGTTAAACTCCTCTCTATCCTACAGCCAGTTTGCACTTTGCTACCATGTGCCAAATGCATGACTCTGCGAAGAGTAAATCTACAGCAAAACAAGATAAAAATGTCTTACGGACATAGGTCGCCCGAGATTTAATTTCCAAGTGGAGAGAAATTAAAGCAAACGGTCAAAGCGTCGTACGTAACGATTTCATTTGCTAAGGTTTAGTTTGAAATCTTTTCTTTACGAGAGGATATAAAGAAAACGTATTCTCCGTGTCTAATCGCGTTACACAATTTCCATTCTATAGTTCGAATAACTTAAAAAAGGTTCCGAACGCGTCTGTTGTTGTAAATTAAACGTCTAATATCGCGATCATAAACGTCTACTGTTACGTCCTGTATTTATAACTCGTAATCGCGCGCACAAAAGTTCACCGACAAATTGAATAATCACGCATTAGGCTTCGTTTGTATCATGCCGCATAAAACGGCAATGCTAATTTGACGAGCAAGACGATATTCGTAAGCCCGAGTAATGACTTTCCAGCGAATTTCCGTACCATGTATGGAGCTAACGCGACTATTTGTTCCCAGCTGGACTACGAAGTGGTTCCAAACTGAAGCTGGGATTATTCGAATACTACGAATGAACTTTGAATATTTCGGTACTCGAATATCGTTACTTCAAGTGAATCCTTTCCGGTGCATTGCAAACAGTTCTCTCAAATCGGTAATACGAAACTATCATTGTGTCGAGGTCTAATTATAATTTTTGCGTAAATCTAGCATCGTGTAAATAAATAACAGAGCGCGTGGCAATACGTCGTTGCTCAACATTATATAAGAGGACGTTTTCGAGTAACGTTTTTCGTAGAAACTCGCGCCGATCGATTGTCGAGATTATATCGCGCAATAAAATATATATTACAGGTTTCGTTCGCTCGCTACCAGTAAAATTCCGCTCTCTTCGCGACGATGCAGTAACAACAAAAGATAAAGTCGCATCGGTTACGGAGTTTTCCAATTAACGCTTTGCGAATACTGACCGTACCCTTTTAGGCTATACTTCTACTGCGCTGTAACGCGTGAAACGTACACGCGAATAAACACATCTGACTTGCTGCAGAACGAGACTCTATTTTTACAGTCTTTATTATCATCGGATTACTAAAGTCTTATCAAAACGAAAAATAGTCGCCGGCATACTCGCAAGGTAGTTTCACAATAACAACGATCCACGGTGGGTAAACGATGAATGGACCGGTAATTGGATAGCAGGAGAACCATGGCGAAGTTTTCACCATGAGCACAACTATTCTGCGACGGAAGCACGGTTTGTCGTGCCCAGCTTATATTCCTCAAATGGAACGCTGCGAAGCGTGTCAAGTTTCGGCGGACGAAAAATTTTCGTGGACGTAACACGGACCGTTTATTCCTGACCAAGAATTGCTGCTTGTTCGTGACTGCGTGGAATACAAAGTATGTACAACGTGGACAGAAATTTTCCTTTTCCGTTCTTCGATCTTGGGTAACGTATACTACACGGCGGCGGCCATATACTGTAACAAGTGCAAACAAGTTATATCGGTGTTTGTAAATGATTTGAAATTTCCACTTTCGTAACGCGAATACTCGAAATATTCGATAACTGTTTTACGAAATCAAACTTTATTCCGTCCGATAACTTCTCAATCGTGCCGTTAACGCGAATTCTCAGACGCAGAGCACTAATTAGAAAACGATAATCAGACGCGAAAATATAGAGCATCTATCGATTGTTCTTTGAAGGAGAAAGGGAAAATGGATGAAACTAATTGGATTTTGAATCGGAGTTCCGCGAGAAAACGACAACTACTCGTAGATTACTTTTTCTCTTTCTCGAAATTGCTTTTCCTCGTCCCGTCAAAAGGAAATAATTTCGAACGTCGTTTTTGCGTTGAGTAAACGACGCAAAATCTTGCCTTTCGTGCACTCGAAACTTGGCTATATGATAACAAATTATTTATGATTTTATTGATAACACACACATATATATATGTGTGTGTGTAAAAAAATATGTATATTATTCCAAATATACGTCTCTCTTGTTTGTTGTTGAATAAAATTTTGTTCAAGAGAAAACGACGCGAACTTGTGCATCGACACAATGGAATTGCGACTTTGAGGCAAGGCTTTTCCGTTTGTCATGGAACTTGTTTGTAACGTTCGATCCGGTGACGGGGACGTTTCTCGTCTCGAGACGGTAACGAAATATCGTTCGTAACCATGGGACTATATTTTAGCGACAGCAGATATAATAAACCGAATTGTGTCGTCGCTCCAGTAAAAGTACCGAACGCTATACCGCGGTGCCTGTACTCTGTAAAAATTGTTTTATTTTCGAACGAAACGTCCCACTAAATGCCGAGTGTGTAAAATTCAGGGCATGTTTGGTTGCATTGGTAAATGGTCAAGTACGTCAAGGCGTGCTGCGAACGAAACGAATACGTTGACGCGCTGGATGGAAAGTTTCCACGCGAGCTTACGCGCGTCAAGCGTCGACGAAGCTAACGAAATCAACAATAGTCCCGTCGATAGGAAGTACGGCGCACACTATATGTATAGCTGACAATCGACGTGTAATATCGTCTGACAGGTTAAAATCGCGATCGAGAAAAGTTTCTACCGAGGCCAGTTCCAGCTTGCGTATTTGGACATAGTTTGACCGTCGCATAATTCCTATCCGTCGGTTGCGTCTTCGGACGCAGACATTTTTCGCTCCGTCGGCAGAATTTCACCGTCTTACCGAAATGTTCGTGGCGCAACGTATTTCGTCGAACATTGTTGTCACTCGATGCGAAGCAGAGATGGATAAAATTGTTATCTATTAGGTTGTCCCGAAAGTTTCTTTCGCGAGTTGCACTCAATTATTTTACGTGGTCGTGTTTATATAAATAGACAATCTAATTTCATAGATATTCTTGTTGTAACAGTAATGGAGCAAAATGAATCGTGCACAATTCAGTAATGTAACATAAAACATAAAATATTGTGCATGTATTACTTATTAATAAAGCGAAAGAAACTTTTCGGACAACCTAATAGTTAAAAGTTATAGTAAATCTAAAAAAACATGTTTTAGTCACCTATCGTTCGAATCAAAATTTGTCCATCTCTAACGCAGAGTACACGGAGATTCGCGCACGTAACGATTGGAAAAGTTCACGTTTTATGATGAAAGTTGTTTATTACGTTTCGAATCTACATGTACGTACACATCGACGGTCGTCGATGAAAGCGTAGATCGACGGGAGCATGGCTAGCACGTATCTGCTACCCGCCACGGTACGTAGAGCGACACATTTTGGGGTTATGTTCACCGTTTGCAGACTTTCGGCAACAGATGTTCGCGTTACGGTTGCATCACTCGGACGATTGTATAGTCGTTCATTCGAACAATGAGACGATAGTAATCTCGAAAGAGAACCGTAGGCTGACAAGCTGCCGTCGGGAAAGAAATAACGAGAAGAAACTACGGCACGACGGAGCGCCTCGGTCCGACAACTTTCATCGGACGAGGAGCTCCGAGATCGGCCGCGTTGCCCAGAAGATATTCACCAGGACAGAGCTTTGACTTGTTTACGTTTTTCACATAAGGAACACTGGTACGTCGATGTACGTGTAGATGGTAACGTGCGAGATGGTAGAGTCCACGTATGCTCTGCTAATTCGGGAACGCGTAAGGCAACGCGAGCCGAATTACGTTCGGCGACCTGTCAACCGTAAGATCCTCGAGAAAATATCCAAAAAGCGTCGTCTGCGCGTATACGAGCGAAGGGGATGGAAACACGATCAGTGTCGCGTAAAACGAGCGAGAACGGAAACAAAGCGACGGATAAAATTGGAGTTGTAAAAAATGAACATACCTCTCGCTTCTTGGCCAATGTCTCTCTCTTCAGGGACGGGCCCGATGTTCACGTAGCAGCATGTTCCGTTTATCCCCGGGTTGGCTTTTCCCCGTTTGGTTTGTCGGCCTCTCGTTAGCGACACACAGCCATCTTGCGTAGTGGCTGGCCTGGCTCAGTCGCTTTCGGTACGATGGCCTCCGTGCGAGAGACGAAGAGGTGGATAGTCGCGGTGAATAGAGGGGTAAGAGCGAGAGAAAGAGGGAACGGACGACGGAATAGGAGCGAAAGAGAGAACGTGAAACCACGGCCCCGGCGAAGTGCGTGTCCCACCAATACACGCGCGCATACACACCGAAGTAGCACCAGCAACGCCACACCGCCGCCACCGCCACCACCACCACCGCCACGACCGCCACTGCACCTCTCTCACAGTTTTCGCCACTTTTTCGCACGGCCCTCGCCCACCTTCGGCACGTACATATTCCGTGGAGCAGCCAGCGTTTGCATCCAGGACACCTTCGTTTCGCAACGGTTTCTCCCGCACTGGGTAAATACGACGATCCGTTATTTACCCGTTCGACGATGTCTTCCGTCGTTGATCACTCGCGCGATCATACCTTCTTCTCCTTTCCTTGCTCGTTTCGTGCTAGCGCTGCTGCTCCCGTTACCGCTAATCCACTACTGACCGTCGTACGTCGTACACTCGTACCTCGTACCTGCCGCACCAGCACGCACGACGGCGATCGGGGGATCGCTCGGGCTTGACTGCCGCACGACCGTTCCGCTTCGGCCATCTTCGGAACATCTCGGCGATTTACGCTCACTTTCCGCACAGGGCCGACTACATCGTGGGCGCATCAAGCGCCCGTACCCGTTCCCTCCCGGAATGACTCATGTGTGCCAGACACTGACGTATACGCGATGTCGTCGCAGCCTGTTTATCGTACGAATCTACGGTCCATACGGCGCCTGGACGCTGGAAAAACTCTCACAATCTTACTGTCTAAATTTTCGAGGAAACTTTTCTTGGACTTTAGATTCGTTCGATTCGTCGAGAGTTTTCTACTGGTGAATTTCCACGGTACGCGAAATTCACGAAAATTACGTAAGCATATATCATCGTTGGTCGATGACAGTTTTTTTTTTTTTTTCTATGAGATAATTGTTATTAGCTGATGTTCAATGAATAACTGGACGAATTTTTGTTGTCGTTGAAGGAAGTCGGTGGGTACACGAGACGGGCACAAAACATATTCGAACGCCAATAGTTAATTTTCCAAACTTAAGCTGTACCGGTTGAAATAAGCGTTTCGCGCAATCGTTTTCACCATCGATTTCTCGTTGTACCGCTTTACCGCGATACCCAGGTTTCCGACATGGAGAAAAAAAAAAGACAAGGCAACGGTATACGGGTGGTCGAACCAGCGATTTGTAACCATCGCGGTGTGACCACGGAAACGAAGTAAAACTCCAAACGATCTAAGCACTTTCACGGCCGTGACGCGTTTGATTACCGATGGGAGAGAACACGCGCTACGATTAATCGTTAAATTTAATCCGGCAGCGAAACCCTTTCTTCGCGTCGAACTTGGATCGTTCTCCGCCGCTATTTCCAGTGAAAAATAATTCATCGATGAAACGAAGACGAAAGCATTTCATCGAACTTGAACGTTGAAGCGTTCGAAGGCGATTTCACCTTTTTACGCAGCCTTGCGACGATTTTGCGCACGATCGAACGAGGAACGCGTTCCATGGATCGAGAGCGCGCGCGCGTGAGAGAGAGAGAGAGAGAGAGAGAGAGAGAGAGAGAGAGAGGGGCGATATCTTTACGACTACTTCCTTGGAGTGATGGAGTATTAATAACAGTGGCGGGCAGTCTTTTTGTAAATTATAAAAATAGCCGGGCGACATCGCATATTCCCGATCCGTTCATATCCGGGAGTTGCGCTTGTTTGCTGGAAAACACGTGATTCTATGGGGAGATCACGCGATCGGTTTAATCGATCGATCGATCGAACGACGGCTTACCAGCTCTCGTTTTAGAGCGGTCTTTGCGAAAGTAGGCGATAACATGGCGAGAAATTTCGGCCTCTCGATTAGAATATAGTCTGTTTGCGTCCGAGCCAAGTGAAACCGGATCTTTCTGCGTCAGTCGCCGTCTAAAGATACAGCCGTGCTTTTTCTCGCATTAACGCGAGAAATGCCGTGCGATTGCTTCGATGCTCGTCCCGAAGGATAATTATTAATATCGGTGAAAAGTTTCCGTCGGTACACTGCGAGAAACGTCCAACTAAACGAGAATCGGGAGAAGAATGAATTTAATTTGATCGTGGCTTCTCCTACAAATGGAAACTTTCTCCCTTCCGAATCAAAATTGTTTACGTCAAAGAATGGGATACGCAGAAATTACACTATGACATCGCAGATTGCCGACACTCGATCGAGGCATCAAAATTCTCCGCTATCGTTTAGCGTTATCGGAAATCATTTTTTAACCGACTTCGAAAAAGGAGGTTACTCAATTCGACATGCATTTTCTTTTTTTTCTTTTTTTTTATTTAAGGTATGTTCACCGATTATTCCGAGATGGTTTGACCAATCGTAATGAAACCTGTTGCATCTTATAGTGCATGTCTCCCCGGTGGTCCCGTTATCAAGATTTTTTTGCGATATGTCATTTTTTACCCGTTTTTCTTGGAGTATTCTCTACCATGATTCAGGGTAAACTTGTTTCCCAAAACTATCAAACGAAGCGATATGAAAAGTTTAAGGAACGTAACAATAATCCGTTTCGCATTTATCGGATAAGTTTCCATTTCGCAGCCTTGGCCGCGTCGTGTATCGTCGATACACCGAAGAGGGTTCGCGCATCCGTTAATAACAATAAGAATAATGAACCCGCTGGAACGGGAAGCTCGTTCTAATCGCGTCTTTGGCATGACGTCACCGGCCATTAAAGGACATCTAGTTGTCGGTTGTCTCTCGATTTTATAATTCAAATCAGAAAATCCCCCGTCGACAATACGTTACGGAGACGCAATAACGACGTCGAGGTCTTGGAGCGAATTGGGTCCACGGTACCGACCCAGACGAGGGTGCAATAAAGAGAGCCAAAACCGTCGGTACGCCCCACCCAAACCCTCGCTCCGCACCCTACTTAAAATCCCTCAACGGTTTCACGGGAAGTGCCTTTCGAAAATGGACAAAGAAAGACAGAGGAGAGAGAGAGGGAGAGAGAGCGATAAGGAACGAGGGAGAGAGGGTCCCAGAAGCCTGCGGGCAGCCGTTTTTCGTACGAAAATTCACGCGCTCCTTGTCCCGAGGGCCTGAAAACGCAATAAACAGAATTCTGTCCGTTATTTCGGTATTATTATTTATACACTTAACAGCGCTCGTTGCTTTGTTCGTTAACTGCGTTTCCCATGTCAGCGTGACTGTTTCGTTTTACTTTACCGACAGTTATACTTTAACTCCGAGTTTGCTTTCCTCCAACGGTCTACCTTTTATCGTTCTCTGGCGTTGCAGCAGTTTATTCCTTTGTACGTTTACGTATTCGTTGCTAGTTTCGCGAGAAAATAGAAGTTTGGTAAGACAGAGAGTACCGTTTGTGCCGTTCGATGTTATTTTCCGTCGGAACTGCAGCGTGAAATCACCGTGGAGCGTCTACATTTATCACAATCTCCGATTAAGTATTTCATCGAGATTCACCTGTTGCACGCGTGACACGTATCGGCAGTGATGTTTTATTTCTTATGTAATTACGCGTTAATTTCGCGTGTCCTGTTAGCCTTGCCAATTGCAGATCGACGCCGCGGCATCTATACCGATCGGGCGTCGATTCATTGTCGATTAATTTGCTGCAAGCGATCGTAGATATCGTTTGAATTTCGTCCGTGTCCGTTCTCCTTTTGCGAGGTACGTCCTCGAGGTTTCGCAGAAAATCAGGGCGGTCGTCGCGCTGCTCGATCGCGCGAAGAAACGCGTCCTCGGCGACGATCGCGGCGACTAGAAACACGAATCTCGCCTTTTTCGATTTCCTCGACGTGGAATACGTCGTTCGTTCTCCTTTTCATATCGCGACACGCGACGGAGACCAGGAGTAATTCGATCGGGGAGAAGCTCCGCACCGAAGGCGGTAACCGTGGATTGGAAAGTCGAGCAAACGAATCCGTAGTTGAGCTGGGAGCACGGGCTGGCAGGTGCGATGGAAATTAAAATCGTCGCTATTTATGCTTCACTCGTGGCGCCCCACGGCCACGCGGTTTTTTTCCTTGCCAAAAGCAAAGCTGCATGCCTCTGCGGCAGCCGTCATCGTCGATATTAGCCCGCCAGCGGGCAACTCTCGATCCGTCGAATTCGACTACATCTCGATGCACGCTACGCAACGGACCAGATTTTCCACGTGTCACTGGGTCACCGCACTTACCGTCCTGTCCGAGAACGTGAATACAGATCGCTCTCTAAATATCAGAGTACCGTGGACTTCGTATTCACCGGCCGTCTTCTAAAGTTCAGCCAGGAACGTATGACGGTTCACGTCGAAACTCGGCAACGATTATCGTTTAACTATTGGGTTGTCCGGAAAGTCCATGTCGATTTTTGGTAGGTGGTACAGGTCTGAATACACCGAAATGGTTGAAAACAAATAACATGTATACATCCCTTAAAAGGTGAAACGGTTGTGAAACAAAATGGCGCCTATATAATTCAATAAATACATGTATATACATATATGTATATTATATGCCTTTGAATTTTTCTTAGAAATTGCCACGAACTTTCTGGACAACCTAATATAATAAGATAAGATAGTGTCTAATGATTCTTTGAAAAACAATTTGAATCGCCGATTCGTGGACGTTTCCGAACGGAGCGTCGGCGTCGACGAGGTACCGTTCGGATCTTGAAACGAACCTCGGTCGTGGCGGCTATCATTTTCGCGAGAAGCCACGCGCGACGGAGCTTCGTTGCATCGTTGCGAAAATCATTCCCGCCGATGGCGGTTCTCCTTCTGTCCGTCTCCCGCTCCTTTTCCTTCCTCGCAATAAGAAACGAGTTTCCAGCGATTCAATGCCTCGGTCTTGCAAATGTGAAAGTACATTACTGCGGGCTCTGAAAGTCGTTTTGCTCGAAGGTTCGCTTCTCGAGCGGCGGCCCTGGACCGTTCACCGAGAAAAGAATCTCGAGTGAGGACGAGGCGAGTCGGGATGAAAAATCGACAGGGAATACCGAAACTTGTCGAACTTTCGGGTAACCGTTAACGACCATCCGTGGAAATCGTGGCCGAGACATCGAATAAAATCGCGCTCTCCGCGCCTAGCGTTCGCTGGTTGAATAGGCCAAGCGCTTTCTACGACCCTTACATGGATGGGTTAATCCCTTCACGACCATAAGTCTCCATTTACTTTCGACCCAGGTAAAAACCCTTTTTCGTTATTCGATACCAAATTTATTGCACCCGTGTAAAAGTCCACGAAACATTGGGCTCCGAGTGCATCGGCTACCTGGTTGACTTTCCGACACCTTTATTACGCTAGGTGTTTCCCTGGTAACGGGCTGACTTCGTACCATTGTTGATTGGAATAATGGAAGGAACGGTACCCGTAAAAGTTATACGACTTCGGGCTGGACACGATACAGAGACAACGGATTCGTAAATGGATTACGATTAAATTCGTATCGATATCGAGTACCGTACGAAACATATTCGAAACTTGTATCCGGATGAGAATTTAGCATCTCTCGTGTCGCTATCGCTGGTTCGAAAGGGAAACGAGGGAGAAGAAAACTTTTCGTTCGGACGCGAAATTCAATTTCGATTATCTTCTCGTCTTGACGTCGACGAATCTTTATTTCGTCGAAGCGCGCGTCATGTTTCCGCTCTCGCGAAAAAATACACGAATAGCCGAAAGTACGCCGAGGGGAAACGGAGCGTCGTGTAACACGGGAAGTATCGCGTAGGAGGATTTAACGTCGAGATTAACGTCGTTTTCATCGGAGAATTAGACGAGACGTACAATTCGATTCGTGCTATTCGTAAAACGATCGGAACATAAATGGAAAGATTCAGTTTTCATACCGAAGACACGCTTTGCGCGTACAAACCAATGCGGTCGGACACACGCGATGCTCCTAGTCGATCGATACCTAGTTAATCGCGTTATCGCTCAAGTATATAATTTTATTACGGATGAAACCGACGCGAATTCGCTGGTCGGACTCTTCCCGATCGGGCAACGGATTTGCGACGACTGCCAATCTACCGGGGTGCCGCGCTCAAACGGAAACGGACCTTATCAATTTCCTCGAGACGTTGATAGTCGATGCACGCGTGAAATCTTTGCTCCGTTCCACAGCACCAATGAAACACCGAGCAATCCAAGATCCGAAGAACGGGGGGTGATCGCAATACCAAACGACCCCATGCGTGCACGCACTTATTATCGTCCGGCTGTCCAGCGTGTGTACGTGTACACGGTCACGCAGCGGTTGCGGACGCCACGAACGCCGGTTACGGAAGCGGTGACCCTGCTTGACCGCGATCTCAGAGTCGGCCGTGTGCGCTCCACGTACCATTTATCTGTAGTTTTACAACTAAGAGAGGATAAGCTAGCTTCGAACGTGCGACGATACGAGCACCTCTTTGACCGGCGATTTCCAGAACGTGGAATACCTAGTCGTTTCGGGGTTACAACACTACTCGCGCTTCGGGTTTACGAACTCGCCTCGGTCGCCATACGGATCAATTTAAACGCGCTGCGATCAGACTAGACGGTAGTCGGGGATTTCGGCGCGGTATTGCATCATTTGCCGCTCTCGTCTGTTCCAATCGCGATACGAAAACATTACCACCGCGCGGGAGGATGGTCAACGAACCGTCTGAATCAAGGATCGGCAATTCTCGACTTTTCAAGGCGTTTCTATTCCAATGTTTGCGTTGCAATAGCAATAGCGAACAAAAATACGATTTGACCGAAGTAATTTTTGTCCGGTACACAAATGTCGTCGCTGTAAATTTCCAGGAGCTCATTACGATCCAATTGTTAGCGTTCAATTCCCGTGTGGAAATTTTGTTAGGGATTACGTAAAGGCCCGAGTTAATTGTCCCGAATTAATTTCGGGGCCTATTTAGGAAGCCCGTTCGGTTCCCGTAAGGCGGCATAAGGGATTGTCATGCTTTTTTAAACGGGGCCATTAAAGGATGGCTTCTCAGGGCCTTATTATTTCCCGTTTTAATCCCGATTATAGCCCTATCGGGCCCCTGAAACACCCTTACAATAGCCCTGGACACACCCTCGTTGCATGTAAATCAGAAATATTTAAATAAAAAATAGGAATTCTGAAAATTTCTTACGAATAATGACTCACGAATAATGACTCACGAATACTGACTCACGAAAATATAATCAATTATTAGCATAAATGTTTATTCAACAATTTATTATGTAACGTAGTTGACATGGAATATTTATATTTATAAATACTACAGTGCGCGCGCGGTACGAGAGTGTATTTTTAATAATTTTTTTCAGGCAAACGATGAATGTTTTTCTTTTTATCGATACTTTTACTCGATATGTACTGGACCCCTCAAGAGGTATACCCCCCACCCCCCACCCGTGCCCCTGTCCCTCAAGAGGTGCGATTGTTATTCGTTCTCCAACATAAACATTGTCATTGATTTCTATGATCAATACCCTGGGTAAACGTTTTCAGGTCCTCACAATTCGTTAAGGCCCTATTAAATTTCATTTTAACACGGTTTCTCCGTACTCTGACTGTACCACACTGGTTCCCATAGCGGTTAACCCATCAAGTCCTTGTTTAAAATTATTGTGGAAATGATTGAGTACCTTGTTTAAACCCCACCGGGTCCTACAATGATTCACCTATCCAGCCCTGATTATATTTTAAAATGGTAACCCGTAATTGCTTTGTCGGGACCTTTTAGGGATGTATCCGGGAGAATCATATTATGGATTCCATATTAAAGCCAGTTCGGGACCCGAATATCATGGAGATTTCCCTTGCTATTTTCCACACGGGGTAAAAGAGGCACGGTGAAATTCTCTGGGTTTCGTCGAATGAGTCTAGAAGAAAGCAACCCGTATGACAACGTTTGATGGCTGGCTGCATGCAGAGAAGGCGGGAAAAACTTGGAAACCGTTCGGGTCGCGGAGGGGCGGCGAATGGAAGCGGCGGTCGAAGGGCAAGGGGATGTTTCGTGAGGTCGAGGAACGAGCGCGAGCGGAATGATAATTCTTCGAATGACGACACCGACCGGCCGTCTGACGACACCGGTGTCCCTACGTAGGACACGAATTTCTGTCACGATATCTCACGAATGTCAAGTTTGAAAATGTTGTTTTTCCTTTTGTGAATTTTATTTCATCCCTCGTGTATAGAATCAACCGATACTCACGACTACGCATCGAACCTGATCTCACGAGTAACAATCTGTACGTAGATGCATAGAGGTACCCAATCGCGTTCGCGCTAGCGTGATGGCCGAGAAATGTGTGGGTGCGTGCATGTACTCTCGGTACGAGGTGTGCCTAAGGCATTGATTATCGATTTGGATGTAAATAGCCGCGAATGATAAATTTATCGGTGTTAGAGTCGACGAGCGCGGTCGCTTTGTCGCCTATCGGGCTTTCATCTTCTTCGATTTTACGAGTAGCTTTGCCATTTCGTCAGAGAAATGATTCAACATATTTTTACGATAAGAATACGCTTAAACGGTCGCTCGTTGCTTGGACTTGCGACTCGACTCGACCGAGTATCGATCAAACGAGACCGATATAATCGTTGGTATTTTTCCTGATGCTACGCAGACGAACGTTATTGCCTGTTTCGTGCGATTGTTTCTTCGACGGCGCTCCTTGAATCTTTTTATAAAGTAATCGATATCGCTAAGCGTATCGCTAACCAAACCGAGGTCCTTGAAGGGAAATACGGCGAGCGCGATTCGTGGCTTTCCTTCGAGGACACCGAATGTTCCTCGTCGAGGACGGCTCGATTCAATTAACGCGACTTACGCAAATATTTGGATAATCTACGAACGTTTATGCGATATCATGTTCATAAGTTGTTTTCTCGATTGTACAATAGTTAGGATACGTTTAGTGGTTACCGTTAACGCATGTCATAGCTAAATGATATAAATACTCGGCTGGTCGCGTTTGCGAGAGTGATCGATTACTCTGTTTTCATGTTTCTAGGAAAATTATTTCCGAGAATACAACTAAATTCAAACTACGGCGCATATAGATATTTATTCGCGCGTTTCATGAATACCGAAATGGATCGCCATCTCGCGGTGAACAGGCTGAGCTAACTAACATTCATAGTCGTTTAAAGTTTATTAAAACGAAATATTTCAAGTTATAAAAGCATTTTAGAAAGAATGATTTATTCATTACAAAACTGCATTCAAATTTTCGCGCTCTTTTTCTTCAATCTCCTAGCCATCTAGCGGGAATAGTTTGTATACTACGTGCACTGCTAGAAGGCGCCATTTGTTCAAATTATCGACATGTCGGTAAATTGCTGGAACATATGGCGCCATCTAGGGAGAAAACCCTCAAGCTATCGCCGAATAGTTCCTACGGGCACCGTTAGATGGCGCCATTTGTTCCATCAATTTACCGACATGTCGATAATTGAACAAATGGCGTCATCTAGCAGTGCATGTAGGAACTATTGGGCGACAAACTTTACCGTTTTCCCGATAGAGGCGCTGACCAAACTTTGAAAATTAGTACGTCATCTATACCGCTAGATGGCTATGAGGTTGTAGAAAAAGGGCGCGAAAATTTGAATGCAGTTTTGTAATCAATAAATAATTCCTTCTAAAATGCTTTTATAACTTGAAATATTTCGTTTTGATAAACTTTAAACGACTATGAATGTTTATAACATAATGTATTGTTACATTATTTTATTTTCTTATCTTTTCAACCAATATACACCATATCAATGAGATAGGCATCAAGTATGCGTCGCAATAAATGTCATTAAACTGCATTTTTTATTGAAATAAGAATAACATAAGACAATGAAAGCATACAAATATATTCTTAATAGATAAAATATATACATTTTCAAAGAATGCAAGGAATAACCATCACTGATGGCGTTATTGCCAGAAAATGTACACAATTAATTCTCCAACTAAATAAAATGATAACATTCCATTTAAACAAACATTTTTTTTATTAGTTAAATATCAACATAGATTGGATAATATTATTATCGAAGCGTTCAATTAGTTTCAAATTAAATTTCGCAGAATGAGTTGAATATTGAGGTTATTTCGTGACAAAATAATGTTGAGACACATTTTTTATTTAATATATTCCCTTGTTATTTATACAACCATTTAAATAATAACTGAAATCAACCACGCAAGATGTCCAATTCCTCGGGTGTAACATGCATTCTCAATTCTTTTTCTCGTATTACATCTTGAACTTGTGTAAGGATTTGAGGTGCAACTTCAGCTGCATCAATATAAATACTTCTAGCCCAAGGGCATTGCGCGACACTTTCATGATAAACTTCTTCTCCCTTTTTTTCACACAAGTTGTATTCCCTGAGAAGGAGCATGTGTAATCTCCATAATAGTGGACAACATCTAGTATTCGGTACTCTATAAATCGAAATATTTTTTTCATATTTACGCATTAAATACGAATGATCAAGAAAAATTAGTTGTATCCATACCTTGCAAGTGTCTGATGAAAATGCAATAATTTATTTATTGCTGCATTCATACTAACCGAGTCATTCTGTTCTTTTAAGAAACGGATACGTCTACGACTTGCTAAACACATCGCGAATGCTCTCCATAATTCAAGTTTTGTCTTTTGGCTATTGAATTTCCAAATAGGTAACTCACTCTGTTGGGAAAATATTACAATTAAAATTAAAACAATATACCTTAAGTAATTTTTTCTTCAAAGGTCTTTACCTCTATGCATGCCAATATTGAAAGGGCAAATAAGTTATTTGGATATAACTTTAGCATATCATTTAATACATTCTTTAAAATATTTATTTCCTGAGTCTGTTTGCAATGTAATTGTAAAAGTGCAATTTGACTTTCATATAACATTTCCTGGAATAGCATATGTATAATGAAATTCCTGTCTTAAAGATAAGTGTGATATATTGTACCTGTATATAATGGGAGTCCTTGTAATGGTTAATGGAGTCTGTAAATATGCTTATTACTCTCTCAATATCACAATCTTTTATATATAAAAGGTATGCATAACATACAATTGTGTCACACTTTAAATCTGGTAAGAAGTATGTGTCCTTTTCATCTTCTGTAGGAACTTCTTGTAAAAAACCTTTCACACAATTTTCTAAATATTCTGTCACGACCTGCAATTGATTTTCACCTACTCCAGGTATCATTTGTTTAATAACATTTAATAGTCGCTCCTTATGCGTTTCTTTATACGTGTCAGAATTGAGTAGAGTTTCGATAAACGTTCTATACAAGCTGAGAAGTGCTGCCCTTTCATCAAGATCATGAATTGCAGCAGGGCAACTACCTTGAGATTGTATTGCTGTTTCAAGAATATTTACACAGTTGTCAAATCTTCCCATTTCTTTTTCTATCAATGCATACTCTTTATAGAAATGTAAATTATTTCTATTTTCGTCTTTTTTCAAGAATTCTTTTAATATCGTCTTTAATTTCTTCCCTCTGGAGGAAATATGTAATATATATATATCATGTGAAGTTATTGATTATGAAAAATAAAATAAAAGGAATCATACTTATTATCATATTTTAAAGGGTCGTCTTTCCGAAGAAAAATAAGTAATCTTTCGAATCTTAACCACCAAATATAGATACTTGTACGTTGTAGAGTAGGTAAATTTTCGGCAATCGTAAAAAATATTTCACGTATAAAATCCAAGTACGACTCTTGCGCAGGATGAAACATAAGATATTGAGGGCCTGATGTTAAACCCCCTTCGAGTATACCATTTAATAATTCCTTCCTTTGGCTATGACCTGTTATTTCACCTGCTACAGGATAGGCAAATGGAAGTAATACTTCTGAAGTTTCAATTCCCCATTCAAAGTCTTTTAAGGATAACATCTACAAATATAAAATATGATGCCATTGATTTGCAACATGAAATAGAGAACATAGTCTCTTTTGAATGACAGATACTTAAGACATACTTTTAATATATAATCTCGAGTAGGTAGTAGTGGTACTTTGAGTAGAAGGAGTGCATGTATAGCCATTCGAAAATTGAAATTTCGCGAAAGTATAGGATGCACAAAATCTGCAACATCATCTGGCAAAACGAATCTTCGGGAATCACCAACTAATTCTAATTCATCTCTACTGACACTGACCCAATGGCAATTTTCTCTTAACGATTCTGTTCTTTGCCATAGCTGATTAAGTGGCAATCTTGATATTAGTATTACCTCTTCCATTCCAACTACAAATTAGTAATAATATTAAGATTAATAACGAATTACATTCCCTCTGTTATTAATTGTAATACCACTTACTTAATTTTTTTTCATCTATTGTGTTTCGAAATGATAGACTGTCCTTGCTTAAACTAAGATTCAAACAAAGATTCAAACGTATTGTTTCCCACATTTGTTCCCAAAGCCCAGTATGCCTCAGAAATGTTAAGCACCAGTAGAGCATCTCTGTTCGAAAAAATTTAATTATATCCATTTGATTCAATCTAAGAGATCGAAACAATTTATAATATTTTACGTACGTAATAATCGTTCGTCAAATATACGAGGATTCGTTCGAGCTTTTTGTTTCAAAATACAAAAACATTTCGAATATAGATTCAAAACTTTTGGCACAGTACACATTGCTACAGAAGCTTGTGTAACCATAATAAATTGTTGCCATAAAACTGTGTTCCCTGAGTCTTTGTTAACTAATGTTTCGAGTTGTTTTGAAAATTCATCAGCTGGTAGGAGCTCTCCCATTAGAGACAATTTTAGTTTTAATAATTCTATAGAGTCTGAATTTTTTTCTATAGCTTTTTCAATTATAGATAACTTTTTTAATGTTGTTGCTCGTTGAACATCTTTTACTGTTTGATATTTTTGAAAGTATCCTAATGTGTCCTGCAAAATGTCATTTGTTTAAGAGCTATTAATAACTCTTAACAGATGAATTGATAAAGAGATGGGCAAAGTTCGTATCCAAAAGAATTCTTATTTAAATAAATAAAAGTAAAAATAAATCTATTATTAGAATAAACTTTTGCCTATCTTTAGTAATATACCTGAAATTCAATATATTCAAACCACATATTAATGTTATTTGGATCATCTGTTAATTTTTCATTGTATTCTTTAATTTTATTTTTCTGCAATTCTTCTAAATTAGTACACCATGAAGGAGTAGGCTCTTCTTCTTTCAATGAATCTGTAGTAGAATCCCTTTTAATAATATTATCTTTCTTTTTAGTCTTCTCTACACAATCAATATTTCTAATGTAATATCTTTCATATATATCTTTCCTTGGTTGCTTGCATGGAACACAACCAAGAGAATTCTTTTGAATATCATAATAAGGTCTTACTCTAGAACAGAGTGTGTTTACAGTACTATTTCCCTTATCCCTATATTTATCCTCGAAATACACATTCTCCACATCTCTTTTATACTCTGGTTTCTTTACTTTTTCACGTGTATGTTTTCTTTTCTCCCGCTTTCTCTTTTTAATATGTTTTAATGTTTCTTTTTCTTTTGATGTACGGTTTTCATTGCTTAAAGAAGTAGAACTGTGGGATATTTGTTGTTTATCTGAATGAAAAATTTCACTTGCAGTTTCATCCGAAGAATCTGAAGAAATATTGGCAATATTGTTGGATGAAATACGTTCTAGGCAACTAACATTGTGTAACCAACTGGCGTCATCTCCTACGATTTAAAAATAATTTCATTGCAATTATATTATGCTTGATAATGTTTCTAACAAGCAATATTTGATTATATTCTTTTTTAAGAGATTACCAAGTTTATTGGGCTCTGGTGATTCGTCCCTTTCACCAGAATAAGCAGGAAACAAAGACATGTTTTCTTATATTATATTATTAGAATAATAAATAAGTTGTATTCATCTTCTTTTGAGGTTATGTGCATTTACGTGCAAAAAAATGCATGTAAACAATACATCAATTGAACGTTGTCAGCTTTGTAGTGATAATTCTCTTTATCCCACCAAGTTTGCACAATGTAGAAAATGACCTTTGATGATTGGTCAAAATGAACTGATAAAGGATTATAATTCGAATCATATGTGTAAGTCGCAAGATTGATAAGAGCTATCTTAATGATGGTTATGTCAAATTCAAGGACATGGAGAGGCGAGTAATCTTCCTTGCTCATAGAATGAGTATGCAGCTCTATCGCATAATACAGTTGTAATAATACCTTCAAATAGACAGCACTTAACGGCGCCCATCTTGGAAAAACTTAAATTTATAAATTTGTTGTCTGTTTTTTAATTAGAAACGAAACATTTCCTATTATACGTAGAGGTTATAAGTTACAGTATTTACTATTTACTACGTGTTATTTAAATGTTTCGCAAGAAAGATGTTATTAAAGCGATCTTCGGTGCTGTGCATTCATCTACGGAAGCATCCATTGCACCAAATGCATCATCCAGAGTAAGAGGATAGATCAATTATTTCTTTTTCTAAATTCATATTGAATTAGTATAGTTATCATAGATGTGTTAATATTAGAATTTATTATTCTACAATTATTATTTTACAATAAATGGAAATGTATAATGACATTATGTAGAGTACTAATAATAAATTGCTAATAAAATAAAGATTACTCAAATACATTATGGATATTTGGTATTATTTGTTGTAGGTACAGAGATTCAGGGAATTATTAAATAAAAACAGTGACAATGACATACTCACAGACTCCTTTGGGCGTCATCATACTTATTTACGAATTTCAATTACAGAACGATGTAATCTTCGATGTAAGTAGTTCTATTCAAAATTTTAGATAGAATAGTTTTCTGAAATATCATGGTTCTTCTAGGTTTGTACTGTATGCCAGCAGAAGGAGTTAAGTTGACTAAAAATGATGGTATTTTAAGAATAGATGAAATACTTAAAATAGCTGATTTGTTTGTAAAAGAGGGTGTGCATAAAATACGTTTAACAGGTGGTGAGCCAACTGTTCGCAAAGACATTGTTGATATTATTGGTAAGTAATTTTATTTCTAATGCCTGTATGATTTACCCTTGAAATCGTTGATATAATAGAAATAATTGTTACAGCTGGTTTGAAACAATTGCCTGGTTTAAAAGAAGTTGCCATTACTACCAATGGCTTAACATTATCGCGTCAGTTACCAGCCCTTCAAAGAGCAGGATTAGATGCGATAAATATTTCGCTAGATACATTGAAAGAAAGTCGTTTCGAACATTTCACTCGTAGAAAGGGTTGGTCTAGAGTTATAGCAGCCATAGACTTGGCTGTCCAATTAGGCTACAATCCTACAAAGGTGAGGAGATACTGAAAATTCTGTCGGTTTAATCTATGGATGTAAATGATTGATATACTTTAGGTAAACTGTGTGATAATGAAAGGTTTTAACGACGACGAGTTAATCGATTTTGTGAACTTAACAAAAGATTCTCCAATCGACGTACGTTTTATCGAATACATGCCTTTTCAAGGAAACAAGTGGAACGAGAATAAAATGGTCTCTTTCGATTCTATGAAAAAATTGATTAGAGAAACTTATCCTGATCTCCAACGTCTTCCGAACGAGTATAACGATACGTCCAAGGTGTGTAGAACTTAAAAAGCTAACATAAAATATAATTTATAACTTGTCATAACTATACATGTTACTAAAAGGACAATATCTCTTTCGATTAGGCATACCACGTTCCTGGATTTACGGGGCAAATCGGATTTATTACGTCGATGAGCGAACATTTCTGTAGTTCGTGCAATCGGTTACGAATAACAGCAGATGGAAATTTGAAGGTCTGTTTGTTCGAGGGAAAAGGAGAAGTGTCCCTTCGAGATGCTTTACGCAGCGGCGTGTCCGACGATGTTTTGAAAGAAATGATCGGTACTGCTGTGCGACGTAAAAAGAAGCAACACGCGGGTACGTATTATCTCTGGTTCATGGATACAGATCTAAAATGATTATCTTGCAGGCTACATTTGAAGCGATAACGTTTCTATGTCCTCTATAACATGTGTGTTTCAGGAATGTTCAATCTATCCCAGATGGAAAACAGGCCGATGATACTGATCGGGGGATAGTCGATTGTTACGGGAATTTCGAGTTAGGACAAAACATTGATATTTTGATAGTACACGTACAAACGTTATCGCTCGATCTATATTCGTTTCTAATTAACGAAACTCGTTATTTTGATAATCGCATTTGCTTTATTATCCGAGGAAAAAATATAACATTGTCGTCAATGGTTGTGTTTACAGTTGAAAAGAGACGCATGCACGTCAGAAGTCATAAAGATAGGCGAAGGGATGCGCGGCACGAATATCTGGCCCGCTCGGTTCTTCCGTTTAAGGGTTATGCGAACGTGAGAATGTTTTCCTCTCTGTCTCACGTGGACGAAAGTGGTAAAGCAAGCATGGTAGACGTGGGTTCGAAAGCCGAAACTAAGCGTGTTGCGATAGCAAGAGGTTATGTCCAGGTCGATAAGATTGTAAGCAAATTAATAGCCGAAAATAATATAAAGAAAGGGGACGTGCTGTCCGTGGCGCAATTGGCGGGCATTATGGGTGCCAAACGTACTCCTGATTTGATACCGTTGTGTCATCCGCTCTCCATATCTTACGCAAACGTGCATCTGCATTTAAACGAAGAGCTGGATCGAGTAGAGATCACAGCGGAAGTTAGATGCACCGGAAAGACTGGTGTAGAAATGGAAGCTTTAACAGCCGTGACTATCGCGGCGTTAACAGTTTACGACATGTGCAAATACGCGGCCTCCCCGGCCTCGATGAAGATAAGTAACGTAGAGTTAGTATCGAAAACCGGTGGTACAAAGGGTGATTTCCTTAGGAATTAATTGAGTATAGATTCCAGTATTAATACATCGGTTTATTGGATGTACCGCGTGTACTAAAGTTGGGTTGCCTAATTCAGTTTGTATCAAACTGTGGTTCGCGAATCTGTTTGCCAAGAGTTGCCCGACATTGGCACGTTGTGGAATATAGTTGAGGTATCTTGTAACTTAGACTACTCAATGTGATTATTATTCAACATCCGGTGCTTTTGTACATTCTACTATTGAACGTTCAATTGTTATAACGTACAAATTTTATCGCGTTACATGGGTGTTGATAAAAGGTAACGGTGCAAACCGCGTGTGTTACGTACTTATATATCACGTACCTGGATGGATACGAAAAATATGAAACTTCGACTCGTACCGTTTATTCAACATACATATATTTCTGTTGATTCGGTAATGTAGTTTACATTCCTAGAATTATATAAAGTTTATTTTTTTTATACATATATATACAATCATTTTACGATAATGTTGGACAATTTATATACCAAACGATAATCGATATGTATGGTTGGGTTGTTGAATAAATTATCAAGATTCCGTATAATATATTATTTATAAACCCGTGACATAATACCAATATAGACTGGAAACTTGTGTAGATACTCTCCTTCGATCGGTGGTCTGGACAGAGTTCGTCGTCGCTAAGTTTGTCGGTTGTCTCGATGAAGTTTAACGCGACAACGATGCAATAAGGATCGGTCCCTCCGATAAAGTGAAACCGAGACATTGGTAAAATTGCGGGACGATGAACGGCCAAGTCGGGATAAGGGCGCGATAAGAACACCCTGCTGTCGGCGCAATCGCAACTATCAGGGCGCATCGCGAGGCGCCACTGCACCCTGATTTCAGCTTTTTCGTTTCCTCACGGACAGGAGCAGCTTTCAGTATTACGAACGCTGTCGAAGCGCGCTGTTCTCGAAAGCTGTTCCCCTCGCCGTAGTTTCAACGATCGGAGCGTTGAAACGTCGAAAGCCACGAGACGACACTTCGCGCCCAATTTCCGAACAAAGAAGAAACCGATAAACCGTTTCATCTGTCTGTTATTATTCACGTTCGAGGATATAACAAACGCATCGTTTCAACGAACGTTGTCCAAATGCACACGACCCGTATATTTTTCTTTTTGTCCATTGAAAAATGAACACTCGTTGAACGCGATGAACCAAACGACGAGTCTCATTGCTTCGATCGAGGATTTCGTTGTATCGACGATCGGGATCGTTGTCACGGGCCAGGCGAGAAATGTATAATATCGCTTTCAAACGTAAGCGTTTGAACGTCGTGGGTGCAAGATCGATTGGTTTGTCAACGTCGGAGAGGATCGGTTACACGAGTATCGGGAAGGAATTCGTCGGGGGACGAAGAACGAGGAACGTGGAACGGAGGTAATCGTCGAGGGATGATCGTCCAGTTACCGATAGATTTCGGAGGGCTACGGGAGTATCGGAGAAACAGAAGAAACAACGAATAAAGATGAAAGAGTCTCGTACGTAAAAAAAATGGCACCGTTCCACGGCATGGCCCTTATACTGCTTGGAATCGGGTACCTGTTACACGCCGAACCGCCGTCCGGTTACCGGAACCTAGGTAGAACTACTCTCAAAGTGTATCGTCGTAACGATCGGGATTATTTCTTTTCGTTTCGTCCCCTTTTTTATTTAAGGAACCTTACCTTTTGGGTGTCAGTCAAACCTTTGCACTGCGAGGTCATTTCTGGGGGGACTGAACTATCTTTCTTTGGCACTCTCAAGTCACCTCTGTCTTTCGAACAATCTTTGGAACTGATTCATTTAATGGAGTACTTTAGTTCGAATTTGTTATATCTAGACAAAGTTCGTACAGTTTTGTAAAGTTTATGTCAGATGTATAGCTTCCTCCCTTGGCAGTTGAAACGATAAAAGAGAGCATTGGGAGGATTAACAGTAAAATCGACAAATAACGAACGAACGAACCTTTTCGCGAGCAATACAACGCGTTCGAGACAATTCTCGACCTATTAGCCGGATGCATTCCTGTTGGCTGATCCTCGTTGAACCCACTTCGCCTCCCAACGCTACCGTACGTCGTAAAACAAAACATGCCACTCCTCTGTGCCGATATCTCTCTATCCGCTTATTAATTTTGCTGGAAAATCTAATGGGATCGACGCTCCGTGTAACTTCGCTAAAATTTTCGAATTTCTGACGAACAGAGGCCAAAGACACACAGTTCTAAAAGTACTCGTACCCTCTATTGAAGAAATTTGCCCGGATAGAATGATAGGTTCCAAATGAATTTTTCATTATAAATGTATACACGTGTACAGCTTATTCAGGCACGTATTTATAACGAAGCATTTATTTGGAAACATCGAATCTATCGTTTAATTTTAGATAATTTCTTCGATAGACATAGAGACCACGAAGGGTTGTGATCAGTTCTTTTCTTCTATTTTTGAACTCACATTGAAACAAATAAGTATAGAAAATAATGGAGAGGGGAATGTTGCATTTTCCATTAGAAATGGCGGGTCAAGTATCAACTTTGAAGAATAATCCATAAAGGGAGACCACACGGTCAATACACCTGAATTATTTGAAAATGGCGTGTACCTATCAAAACCGATACGCCGAGCGCGAAGAAGTTAACGAAACTAACAGAGTTAACCGACGAGGTCGGGCCAATAAAACATCTCGTATATCTAGCCATTCGGCACTCATTAACGAGAACGTTTTAACACTCGTTGCGGGCCCTCTCCAGTAAATTTTTCATGACAGCTAAACAAACAGTATAAAAAAGCCAATTTGAAGGATAATAAATACATGTAACATTTTCGAATTGGTTTCAAATTGTTTGTTTATCGGAATTTCACCGAGGAGGACCTACAACGAGGTCGAAAACGTTATCCCGCGCTAATCGCGTCGAGCTTTTCCCAGGCACCACTATAAAATCATCGCATTACTAGGGAACCCCGCACACGAGTTGAAAATTTTAGTGTCCCGTCAGGAGGACTAGCATATTTTTTAAATTAACAGAGATAGAGTTCAAAGTGTGCACTTTCACCACATGTAAGAAATATTCACTCTACGGGTTTAGTACAACCCTTAAAAATTCCTAAATATCTATCTCTGTCTAGAAAGAATTGTCCTTCGAGTGGTTAACGAATGTCGAGTGTCTAGAAACACGAGTATTGCTCGATGTATGTATTTGCTCGAATGTTCGACGGTCCAAGGAAGGGTAAAGTTCAAGAAATTCCTGGCCCTACTCGCCGCCCATTTTTCCTAATTCGCCGAAAACGCGTTATTCGTTTCGGTGGTCATTCCGCGAATCTGTCGCGGTTCGTAAACCGCCATGGGCAGTTTCGTTAAGAAACGCGACGGGCACGCGAGGAGCTCGTGAAAGTAATCATCCCCGATGGTTCGTTGAAGCGTGTGATGCCTGAATTTTAGCGGTGCAACGGCTCGACGACGAGAAGCCCGAGAAACCGGAGCAACGCTCGCATCGCGGGACGAAGAGGACATATTTTTTCAAAGACACGTCCCAAAAGGTGACCGCGATCGTGGGACAAACCGTTGTGCTGTTGTGTCGCGTGAGGAATCTGGGCAACAGAACCGTGAGTTTCGCGTCCGTTAACGAATAACATTCGCGCGCCAGACGTGCCAAACTCATTTAGGCCAATTTGCATGTTGCCATCGCGCCGATTTCCATTTCGTCGCAATTATTTCGCGACGGCGCGCGGCGTAAGAATGCGTAACGAGGAAGACGAGGTTGCCGAGTCGTTGCTCGTAATTTTTATCCGGATAGAACATCTTCCGTCGCTGACCTAATGCGTTCGGCTATTTGGCATGCCTGGGACGCGCCGGTTTGCACGCTTCCTGATTTCCAGGCCAGTCTTCGGGGGCAGAAAATCCACTCAAAAATATCCACCGGCCACGAGTAAATATTTCATTACATTACGGTGGCATATTTAGGCGCGGAGGAGCGTGTAATAAGAAGAGACTGCGGATGGTAAATCTTTTCAGCATTCGCGAATACTGGTGAACGAACTTTTGCAAAAATTTTATTAGAGTAAAATGATGAGAGTACTCGATTACTTGTGTAAGAATTTATCTCTGTAAGTATCGGAACGGTACGGGTGGCCTCGGGAGACTGGTCTGTTGGAAGCTTTCTAAACGCCATAACGAGTCGAGCCCCGCGAAGAGAACATTGCCTCGCTTACAATTGGATTTCTTCGCGATTACGCGAACCTATGCACTCATACTTCCTCCCAAACGATCGAGGAAAAAGTCTGAAACGACCCGCGGAATCGTAATCGTTTCTTCTTTCACCTCCTCCTCCCACCCTCTCTTCCACCCTTTTTACCTTTTGTTGTCTCGTCAAGTATTACGTTCGAACAAAGTTCCAAGGAAAGAGTTTAATAACCGTATCGCGTGGAATATTGCAAGAATATCCTAGCACGAGCACGTGAGTTAGGATCACGACGTTACCTCGAAGTTATATGCTCCTGTAGCCGTGGAAGAGCATACTCTCTTTTCCGACTATAATCGCGACGTCGGCCGTTATCAGGAATTTAGAGTACGGAAACCAGGCAAATATTTCAAGCATAGAAGTCACGTACAGTCTCGTCGTAACTCGTACGTGGGGCACGGTGTAACTTCTGCTAATCGCCCTTGCAACACAGGAGGGAAGAGTCGTCCAACGTCCGCCGACATCGCGTCACTTCGATTTCTTTGTTGTTGTTATCTATTAGTGCAGAATACGAGAGCAGTGGTTTGGGTTATTTTTTGACTGTCTCAAAAGTTTCTTTCGCGACTCGCATTCAGCTGTGTGACAGTGTTTCTTATAAATAGACAAGCCAATTTGTGCAAATGAACCGAATGAAATATTGCCGTTCACGCGTTAGTATAATTTGCATAATTGTGAGGCGAGGAACCCCGAGAATCGTAGTTTGTTGCGTCCGAAATGGAAAATCCGGACGAATGTCCGAGATTGTAGACTGTGAGATTTTCTGTCAGGACAGATTTCACTCAAGCTAAATTTGTTGGTTCGCGCAATCTTCGTACCTGGATTTGTGCAAATAGCGTAAACGCACTATTGTATTGCACGCAACTTAGTAATGTAACATAAATTGCTAATGAAACGAAAGAAATTTTTGGCACAGCCTGATACACGGTAGGTCTGACCAAGGAACGAAAAATATAGGAGAAAAGGGGTGAAACATTTCTACCCTCTTTGTACGATGACTTAAAAATGCAACGATGCAGCTTTACCTTGCATGTTTACATTTTTATAGAGACAGGATTTCAGTAGAATATTTTACAGGTGGCTCGTGTATGTATTCAAACGATTCTCGTATCGTATCGCTGTGTAGCAGAGGCGTAGCGATGGGGGGAAGGTGGGTGCCCATGTGCGGTAGTGTTGAGGGGGCCCAAATGGAGCACAGTGGTTTTGAAATCCCAACAAAGTCTAATTGCATAAGGATAGTGCTATATTTCTGAATAAAAGCTATTAAAAAAAATCAAATTATATGTCCCACAAAAGTCTTAAAATTTTAGGGTAGTTTTGACCGTATTCAAATTAGTACATATCGGAAACTTTAAATTATGGAGTGATCTAAAATTATCTGTATTATAGGGAGCCCCCGATATGATTTCAAATTCATTGAAATGCCCCTGGACCCTCTCTACGCCTCTGTTGTATAGTTCCCTGTCATTGTTTCTCTAAACAAAGTCTCTGGCTCTTCCCCTGAAAAGTCGCGGAAGAGACAGCGTGAAACCTGCCATTGTTCCACCCGAGACTTATGAAATGAACGATGTCCCTGGAAGCTCTCAAATAATCCCCGATACGCCTCTTTCGGGATGGGCGTGAAAGGAACCTGTCGGAACCTTTCGAACGAATGTTTCCTCGGTAAAAGGGCTTCGTAATTTAACGATAGATGTCTTACTAAGATCGCGTTACCATTTCCAATAATAATTCGCGCGTTGGTAACAAAGAGGAAACGCGAGGTAAATCCTAAGCTGCGCGATGTCGGCCAACTCTCCCTTAATTGCTTTCGACGCGAACAAGTACGAGTTTTCTGCGAGATGGATGATACGGGTCGAAATCGTCGAGCGCGAAAACGTAGAATTTTTCATGGCGAAAGTATTCGCGTAAACATCGAAGCTGCCGTTAATTAAAACAGTGAAAAATTGGTACGGTCCGACATCTGGCATGAAACATACAGCTTCCGGGCAACTGTTTTCAAAACAATGGGCGTACGCTTTTCTGATTCGCTTGATTAACGACGGAATGATTGACGCGCCGCGACTCGAATATTTCTCGTTTCGGTATCGCTTTTAAACGGGTACACGTTACTTGCATTCGCGATACGAACTCCGTAAGTAGAATTGGCGAGAAATGGTCAGACACGAATGAGTTGCATTATATCTCAGACAATATTAATCCTTTGCACTCGAGGCCATTTCTGGTATCTGCCAGCAACTCGAGATGTTTCTTAGCATTCTATTGGCATGAATTCTAAGCTATCAAAAGTCACCTCTCGAGTGCGAAGGGCTAAACTCCTTTCCCTTCCCTTTCCTCCCTTTCTTTAGCTTTCTAAATGTCGTTCGATGAATTAGCTCCGTTAGTTTCTTCGACGATGAGGAAATTTATAGATAGGTAAAATTTAATTGCCTTAGTTTACTTAATTTAAATAACCTAAGAATAAAACTCTGACGACAGTTTCTCCACCTCCGAGCGAACAATCCGGGGAAGGAAGTGTACTCGTAATGGCGTGAGCGTGCATGTACAGCTCGAGAAGTCAGTCGATCGTCCGTTCGCACCCTGACCACACCCTCGAAACCCTTTTTTCTAATTCGTGGAGTTGTACATACGCGTGGCCATTGTGCAAAATTCGCGAGTCGAATAACAGAGGTCGTACTCACAGTAAATTTCTCCCAGGTGTCTTGGATCCGAAAAAGGGACTTGCACATCCTAACGTCCATGTCCGTGACTTATACGAGCGACGCAAGATTTACGATAGTCGGCAATCCGGAGAACGACGACTGGAATCTGCGAATAGATTACGTGCAACCACGGGACGCAGGCATTTACGAGTGTCAAGTTAATACAGAGCCCAAGATATATAGGGCGGTCGCATTGAAAGTTTTGGGTGAGTTTCTATCGCCTCGGAGACCCCGGCATTCCCGAAACTGGATGTTTGCATTCATTTTCCACGGAAAATGCTCTTTTCGGCGCGGGACGGGTCGTTTGGCCTGTGCGAAATTCAGAACCAGCTTTCCGTCACGCGCCGCAACTTTTCAGCCGTTACGTCCGGGCGACGGGCTGAAAAAAGCAAGTTTGCTTTTGAAAACGTTCTCTGAAGACGGCCGTGTAATTTAATCAACCGTTTATCTGTTACCCAAAAGCGTGTACGTCTGCTAAATTCAAACGTTTTTATTCCTCTATGAAACTCGCGTACACTTGGCAAAAGTTAACTCGATACTTTTTACCGAAATTTTCACGTCCACGAATCAGGATTAGTAAATAAAATTTAGCAGACTTCTCAGCAAGGTGATCGTTTTTAGTCTGTATTATTGTACCGATGTAAGCGACAAGCGAAACGCGCGATGGTTGATCCCTGTCTCGTTTTGTTCATGCCGGAACAGACGTGCGGGCGAAGATCACGGGCCCGGAAGAGGTGTATGTCAAGAAGGGCAGCACGATTAGTCTGACTTGCATCGTGGACGCGCAAGACATTCCCCCGAATAACGTGACTTGGTACCATGCAGGTGCGATGATCGATTTCGACGGTCCAAGGTGCGTTCCGTTCCAACGCGAAACCTTTTGTCGCTTGTCTCGTTTATCTTGTTCTTTGTACCGTGCCTAGCGAGCTAAGGCAAAGAAATCCGTGCCACGAAGTCTGAAAAGCCGATTTTTCTGCGGAAGCTCGCTAAGGATACGGGAATGTATCGTAATAGTCGCGCTACGATAGAGTTTGTCTTTGAAGTCGAGGAGTCCTAGGTATACCTGCTGGCAGGGATCTTGCGAGGTCGTAAAATCGGTCGGAAATCGATCTTTACGACTTAAGCTGACCGCAATTAGTTATCTGACATGTTTTTAGACAAGGATAGAGCTAAATTTTTCGTTCAGGACCGTACGATATTAGAGTTAGCAGGTTCATATTTCGATAACTTTATTCTTCTTATGTAGGTTTTTATTCTTCTGTACGTTCACAATTCTGTAATGGATGAATCGATTACCGTAAAACTTTTTCGTTTTGTAAAGTAAGGGTGTAAGAGAGGGTGTAAATTCTGCGGATACGCTAACCGAAGACGCATTGACATGTTCGATATTCGTTGGAGGGGTGGATTAGTACAAAAGAAAAAATCCTTTTTTAACAGACTTCGAAAAGAAGGAGGTTGCTCAATTCGTCGTGTATATTTTCTTTATTTTTTCATGACTTTGAAGTCGTGTTAATATACACAGTCAGTGCAAGAAGTATTCGCACAGGAAGCAATTAAAAATAAATGGTTCCTGTATGAATACTTATTCACTGACCGTATATTTAGTTGAGGAGCGAGGAAATCTGGTAAACAATGCATTAATAGGGACAAACACTTCTGAATTAAAAAGGTTCTCCTCGACTTCAGAGGCATCTCGATTCTCTTCACGTGGCAGAGAGCAGAGATCGACGATGTCTCCGATAGCAACCGTTAATGATACTTTTGCGTTCGATAGGGGCGGCGTTTCGTTGGAAACGGAGAAAGGTAAGAATGGCACGACCAGCAAGCTGCTAATAACGCGTGCACTGATCAATGACAGCGGCAATTACACGTGCGTCTCGAGCAAGATCGCCTCGGCGAGCGTGATGATTCACGTGTTGAATGGTGAGGATGAAATACGCTCGATTAAGTTAACACGCTTTATTTCCTCGAAGTCTCGTTGAAGCATCAAAGCGGTGGGGGTTCGGGTACCGCATTCTTAAAGGGCATCTCGCGTAAGACTCTTGGCTGGAGGGTTTACCGAATGGAATTCCTTGGGAGCACTTTCGATCTGCTTCGTTGCATGTCAAAGGTCGCCGTCGACGAGTGGATGGCTCGTTACACCGAACACGAAAAAAAACGTGAGCCGTTCATTATGGAACTGGTGCCTCGTTTTCAAATGGCGCTGCTTTCACGGGCTACATTCAGCAAGAATTTGTTTAGCTATGATTTCTTGTAATCTTGTGTTCGAAATGGAGATAGAAAGGTCTTCTTACGAAGTCTTTCCTCTTTTCCTGACAACGTTTTTCTTTTTATAGATGGGTTAACTATACGTTTATTTACTGTTCATGTATTTTAGAAGTGTAGAAGTTAACTTCTTTTTTTTTTTTAATTATAATACTGTTAATCAAGCCCTGTATTTAATTAAATTTGTCAACAGGCATCGATCATAATTTCATTTTAAAGTACAGACGGTATCCTTGACACCTATGTTTTCCCTCGTGCTAATTGTTTCACCGTGTTCATAATGAACGGCTGGATCGACGAAGGAAGAAACGTTAACGCGTTAACGAATAACGTCGGTGACATGCTCGGTCCTTCGAACGTCGTCGGATACCAATTCTCGAAGCCCGTGAAACTCGTTACGGTTTTCTCGTTAACGCGCATAACGAACACATCGGGAGCCCCGAGGACGAAAAACAACCTCTCGAATCGAAATTAAACCGCAGGTTTCTCGCGTTGTGTAAATCTCATTTGCCCCGCGAAATTTTCGAGCCACGCTCGAAATCGTCCCATTCCTCTGTGTCCTTCCGCCTCCAGAGACGCGCGAAACTTTACTACGACGATACATAACGAATACAGTTGACGCGTTGCTACAAATCCACGTCATACGACGTTTACTCGCTTTTCTTTGCTCCTGTACGTATCCAGATTGGAACAATAACGCGAAGTTTTGCTTAAAGAGCGAAAAATTTCGATTTTATACGATAGATGCGTTCGAATATATATTTTACTTATATATATTTCGTCAGAAATGAATTTTTCGTTTTACTTTGGTAATTGAAGTTGTAGTTGTTACTCGAGGAGCATGATTGTCTCAAGACATGGGTACCCTGGACATTTGTTTAGGGGTCCCAGGTTAATTTGTGCAACGTTGAACACATTGATGGAGGCATCGATCACTGAAATTTTCATTCTTCGACTGTCCTTGAATTTCTTTATTTTTCTTTTCATTAATCTGCGATATCTTAACGTATGGGTACCCTGGACACTTGTTTAAAGGTCCCAGGTTAATTTGTGCAACGTTGAACACATTGATGGAGTCATCGATCACTGAAATTTTCATTCTTCGACTGTCCTCGGATTACTTCATTTTTCTTTTTATTATCCTGGGATATCCGAAGGAAATAAACGCTGCGAATACGACGTACGATACGAGCGCCAAAGAGCAAGAAAGATGTATTCGATATTCGTCGGTGGAAATTTGTATCGAGATAAGAATTTCGCCCGTCTCTGCCGCGTGTTCCAGTTCGCGAGTCGCCGCGATAGATCAGAGCCGTGAACGAAATTTCTTTTTAGGGGAACATCCTGCGGCGATGCAGCACGGCGGCACCGGTAACGTCAACAGAAGAGCGATATTATTCAGCCTGGTCCTGCTGGTGGACACGATATTTCGGTGAGCGACGTTTCTGCCTCTGGCCCCCCGTGGCCCTTCCGCGAAGGGTTTTCATCGTTGGGGCCACGCCGATCGTTTACCAGCAACTCGCCAAAGTGATGTATAGGGGGAGACTTCGACGTGTGATTTACGAGCCGCGCCGTTTATCGCGCGAACTGAATTTTCTATGAACCCGAGGACTCGGCTACGAGATATTTTACGGGCACGCACCGCGCGGGCGATTCCATAAAGTCACTCTATCGCTCCGATCCTGTCGTCAGACTTCACTGTAACATTCCTCTAGAACAATAAATAATCGCCGGTTCCTCTGCATTCGTCAATGGGTACGATGTCGCGCGTGCGCTTCTAAAATGACGCGACACGAGGAAGGTAATTTCACGATAAATACGAAAATGGAGATATACGAATATGTTAAATGAAGATTCGTCACTTTGGAAGTACACGTGCGACGTGTCTATTGGTTGATTCACGCTTATCGATTACTCGTTTATAGGTGACCAGGGGCGCCCGGTGGACGCGAGGCTGCCCTCTCGTAAGGACAGCCCTGTCTAAAAGTAGAGCAAAGAATCAGACGAATTTCGATAACCACGTCACATTTACTATAGGATCCTGTTAGAGCCACCGATTAGCCACCTATTCGGTGGACGTTCCTCCACACCTTCGTTAATTGCTCAAAATTGGGAATCGGACGGGCTATTTTTCGCCCCAGGAAACGATTGGAAAGTTAACTTCCGTGTAACGATTATTGACCGATCCAGCGCGCGTAATTTCGCTGGATTACCGGTATTAAATCCAGAACAACGTTTTCCAATAACGCAGGGGACAGTCGCGAAGTTTCGAGCGTGGATATACGCTCGCACGCGCGTCCCATCGGAGGACTCTGTGACGGGTCCGATTGTCTGTCTCATTTTATGCAAATCGCGCAGAAGCATCTGTTAGGGGACGACACGCCGCGAAACGGAGACGCATCGCCGATGTAAATTCATGGGAAACCGGGACGATCCCTGCCGTCTCTATCAGGTGCGTGGTTCTCTGACCACGATCACCGGAAATTCCGGTTGGAAATTGGACGGACACCGGTGATGTCGCCCGTCCTCTGCGAAGCTTACGGCTTAGGCAAGTTTAGCGTCTACCGCGGATTAACGATCAGCCGATTTCCGTTGCCAACGAATTTCCTTTGACCCGAACTGGACGCGGTTCTGTACAGCTTTACGATGAATACCTCAGGGAACGATTGCAGCGCTTTTCCTACCGAACAGGTAAGAATTTTCTCACGTTTTACACGATTTTCTTCGACGCGTTGATCGCCGTCCATATATGGGCGACGGTGCTTCTCGCTGAACGATTAATAAAATTGATTCTGAACGTTGACCGTTGAAGGAATTCACGACTTTTAATAAAGTTACAAAAATAAATACCACGATAAACGTTCGATTACGTAGTCTACAAAAAAGATATTTAATCCTAGCAGAAATTATCGACGAGTCTTTGAGGAGCGTAGGATGATATTCGAGTTTATTTTAAATTCAAGCGATCCTTTCGTTTCTTGTTAAGGGAGTATCCTGAATTAGGATTAATAAAATTGATTCTGAAAGTTGAGCGTCGAAGGAATTCACGAGTTTTAACGAAGTTACAAAAATAAATACCACGATAAACGTTCGATTACGTAGTCTACAAAAATCTAAATGATATTTAGATAGGGTTAATGGAGGCATCTGAGATCGAGGGAAAAACATGATCTTTTGCCTGTTGTTAGATCGAAGTTGTACAATGATTTTCTAAAAAGAATAAGTATCGAAATAGAAAAAAATTACCAGGTTCCGCTGGAAGAAAGCAATAAATCAAGAGTCAACTCTGTCGATACCGTAATCTCGCCGCGCCGGAGCAGAACTCCCCGAAGCAGTTTCGTTCGAGGTCGCCTCCCATTATCCGAATACCTCATCAAGTAACGAGTTTACGGTTCGAATCTTTCGGGACTTTATCCTGTTTATCGTTTCGGGATACGAATTAACGCGTATAATGCCGCGCATCCAGCTCGAAATCTCGGGTGTATACTTTTTAAGTATAGAGAGAATGAAAAGGGTAGAAAACGGACGTTTCGCAACCCTTTCTCCGTCGTGCGTCGCGAAAATCGAAACAAACGCAAAGCAGTCTGCCGTAGAATTGCTTCTACTTAATCCCGGCCACGGGGGAATTTAAATTAAAAAGAGACGATGTCGTTCGTAGCATGAATACACCGGATACGCTTCAACGGCTCGTCGATAACGTTGAATTACTCCATCAACGCACCAAACGAGATTCCCAGCGAATTCGAGAAATAGTCGAAACGATCCGACCGAACTTTACTGCGAGAAGTTTTTTCATTTCCTGCAAAGACGTGGGATTTCCACGCAAAGATCGCTGTACCTTGGCAACGGGTCAAACTGGAACGCGCGTTTCTGCAAACTGAATTCCGCTAAATCCCGAATTCGACCTTTTGGCAACCCCTGTTAACCGCGCGAAACGTCTTACGGGATTCCAGCAGTGTTTCGCATCGGGTTATTTTGATATATTGATGCGGATTAAACTGGGACATCTGTAAGTTGATATCGACGTGAATATATGAGCTAGGACACCCTGTATTTCAAAATGGAATAAGTCCACTTTAAAAAAAAAAAAAAACGAGTCAACAGCTCGTACAGAAAATGGAACAAGCCACCGATTAGATTACAATCCAACTTGTACCTGTTCGTTTGTACACCAAAGTAGTTTAGATATTATTTCTCACTCTTGATAAACGGGATCCATATCTCCTCGACATTATCGGTCCCTGATATCGATCAAAGTATCCTCGTGGAAAATTTATATCACGTGACTGGGACCTCAGCCATCTATCGATACATTTCGCTAAGTAGACTTCAATCGACTTCCATCGAATTGTCCAAATATCCCTTTGAAGGAGCTCGCCGAACTACGGTATTACTCATCGTCACGTTTCGCTGACTCCAGGAACCTTCCCAAGGCCCTAACGTGATCCCCAAGCGGCGTTTGTTACAAGAAATTAAATTCGCGAGATTTGGAGCGGCAGCAATAAGAGAAGGGGAGTTTTAGCGAATTTGTTACGCGGGAAGATACAGTCGTCCAGTCCGTAGGCAAGTTTCTTCCTACGGGCGGCTAACGAGTTACCGGGCCGACGTTAACGAGCTCGAACAACGTGGCCGTAATTTGCAGAGCGTACCGTGCACTTTGTTCCGGTTCGTCGAGAGGATTACGAATTACCAATTGGTGAAAGTATCTGCATGCGCATTTATCTACCCTTTAATCCTCGACGGGGCGATTTCGTTAATGGAACTGTTTCCGCTTCGAATTGTAGCCCGTTTTCATTCAGATGAAATCGACGGAGACGAGACGTACACAATTTATCGCCGTTAACCCTGTCGTTTCTGTAAATTGTTAATAAATTGTTTCAGATGTTTTCACCGGTGAAACGTAATCACAGAGTTATAAGTCCGTAGCCGACGCGAAATTTGTTTAAAACGAATATTGTTTAATCCCGAAGGATTTAGACGCGAGACAATCAGCGCGACGGGGACGGTAGTCTCTTATAAGTTTCATTGTACTCTGTTTGTATTCGAGTTATTCAAGACTGAAAAGTTTCAGGTTTACAGAGAACGGGCGATTAAAGTTTTCCAGAAGCGTTCCCACCCCCATCCGGGGAAACTGAAACGGTTCAGCGTGTGCTTCAAAAACGACAGTTTTATTATTAGATTAAAAGTTTCCCGTTGTTCGAGTCGCTTAACGAATTTTGTTATGAAACGTTCTCGACTCTGTTTGGTACTTGACGAGACAGCAATTCTCAATCGCATTAGAAAATTGAGAGTTGTTTTTAATCGTGAGATTGAATAAATCATTGGAAATTTGAGCGAAAGAGTTGTTCCGACAGGTGTCGTTCTTGTT
Source organism: Hylaeus volcanicus (assembly GCF_026283585.1). NCBI lineage: Eukaryota > Metazoa > Arthropoda > Insecta > Hymenoptera > Colletidae > Hylaeus > Hylaeus volcanicus. The sequence goes on along the minus strand of NC_071978.1, from coordinate 25,104,246 downwards.
CCAACGCGGAGGTTTCGTGTCGAGGTCGAGTGAACTTAAGGAGAAACGGAGTGCTCCATGGAAAAACTTTCTTTGGAGCAATCGCGATAATGCGTATAACACGCAACTCGGGCGAATTGAAAAGAAGAAGAAGAGAAATCGGTACATTCTGGCGATTCTCGATCCTGGGAGCAACGAAGAAAAAAGCCAGAAGCAAAGTGCAAGCAATATCATTGTAGAGTTTCTTACTATTCCTTACTTACATTGTAAAAAGGCTCTCGAATTCGATGCGAATTAAGCGAATCGCGCTGGACTATGGAAAATGGAGTCTTGACTTCAGGTCGAACATTGGATTGCGAGGCGCACAATGTCGTTAGCGTACAAAAAGAAACTTTGAAGTTTCGTTTGGAGATAAAACTGAATTTCCATTCTTTACACACGTTTAATCTTTCGGCTCTTAAAAACGTTACTCTAAAAGGATTATAACGAAAATCGTCAAACGTCGTAGGACTTTGAACTAAATTTTGTACGTTAGGTAGACTGGAAAGTAATGTCGTTACTTTTACAGTAAATTCAAACGAATTTTTAATCAATTTCTATGTTTAACCATTATTATTCAACAGCCTTGATCGATAAGAACCAACGAGCTGATGAGTGACAGACAAGTATTTAAAATTGCAAAAACGACATTACTTTCCTGTCCACCTAATTCCAACACTGCATGGAAATTTTTCAGGGGCTTATAGACGTAAAAAAATATCTTTTTCATATTTTCTTAAAGTAATTCTTAAAAAATTCCTTCTTTGCAATATTTTACGAACAAAGTTTGAAATTAACCTGTCCAATGGTTACCTAAAAAAGTGTCTCGCATATCACCGACTTGCAAGGGCTAGAAACTGGACAGCTCCTTTATATATCGCACGTTTCTTCGAGTAGATCCTCGGCGATCACTTTCGCGAAACGAGACCGGAATTCCTAACGCGACCGCAGATCCAGCCTTAATTCTTGCGTTTCGTTGTCACCGTAGCAGCCGGCGATGTGCTTTTTTTGTCCAGTCGCCGCGACGCGTGAGCAGTTTTACGACAATTCGATCGCGAATTCTTAACCCTTTAATTTCGAAATCATGAGTCTACGGCAGAGCAAGGTGTCCATCGAGCCACCGTCGTCCAGGGCAAGAATGAGCACGAGATTCACGTCTGCCACAGAGGTGAAACTAATTAACGATGGGCTTGACGTTCGCAGCGATGCAGTTTAGGTTAATTGGGCCGAATAAACGTTGCTAGAACTCTGCGTGTGCGAAGAATTGATCGCGTGGAAAATTTATTTATTTTTCATTCGTTGAATCCGCGGGAACTGCTGTTTGGGTGGACACGGAATAACGATCACGAATATAACCGGCTCGCGGCTTTAACGAGCATGGACCATAATGATTTTAAGCCACGTTCATTTTAATAACGAACGAGAGGGTCACGATGTTCCGTCGTACAAGTTTTGAGACGTTTGAGAAACGCGGTGACGTCGGTGACGCCGATAGAGTGTTCCGATATCGATATCGAACGCGGAAGGAAGATAGGTCTTTGGAGAAACTTAATTAATGTATCGTTTTAGAATCGGAGGAAATTTCCGTCGAAGATGTCCACGCTCGTTTCCCTAGGGAGTCGAATGTTTTTCCACAGACGCGGCGACCGATTAAAGGTACGTCCAACAATGGCATCGGTTAACCGACACGATTTTACCTCTGTGAAATGCTTGCAGATACCCAAGTACCAAAACACCTATCGGCTGGAATCGTTTGACAGCTTCAACGCGGAAGCTGTCGATAAGATCGTGCTCCAAGTGATGGAGGATAAACTATCCACGGTAACGTCGTATCAACCTAGCGAAATGGGGAAATTGTGCAAGGAGATTGGAGCCGAATTGCAAAAGGCGATCGGCAAGAAGGATTACGACAGGTAGTAAGAACAATTCACCAGGCGTCCAGTGTCTGGCTCGAATTCTGAGTTGATACGAGGATTCCGAACCCTAGAAAGACGTTCTGATAGTATTTCCAACCATCTGCATACGTCGTCATTGGCGAATCATTTTTTGGGAACGTTTTACTACACCCTTCGGTCTTTCCAGGGTTAAATGAACTCTGTCGAATCGTTTGCGAATCCATCCATTAGCTTTTTCGTTTCCAAATTATTCAAAAGCAGCGGGAAACATATTTGATGGCTTTAAAACATTCGGGGATTCCAGAATAAAATTACGTACAATCGAAGAGATATAATTCACAGATTCGGGAACGCGTATGACAGGAATATTTCACTCGATAATTTGCGATAGTTCGTCTGCGCTCGATGGAAATGGAACAGCTAATTTGACATTCGAGTTTCGATAAATTCCCGTAGCGGGTTACGCAGTTGAAACACCGGGCTCTTCTTGTTGCAAGGTACAAAATAGTAGCGCAGGTGACTATAGCTCAACGTCTCGACCAAAGCGTTCACGCAGCCTTTCAGTGTCTCTGGGACGTGGAACGTGATAATTATTCCTACTATGTTTACGAAAACAACCATATATACGCCTGGTGCTGTGTGTTCGGCATATATTACGAGTGAGACACGCTGTTCCGAGTAAATCGCATTCTGTTTCCCGTGAATGCCTGTGAATGCGATATTCGCGATATTCTTCTCAATTTCGCAATAATTCCCTGTTCGTTACCCAACCCCTCGTAGCGAGCGAAATATTCTACAAAAGGGAGGCGAGACCTTTTGTGAACGCGTGCCAATAATTATTAAAAAAAGATAAATCAGCTACGTGCCACGTAAAATATTATTAAACACATTAATCAATTTGCGAGTATTTAAATTATAATCGTGGGGCGTTCGATTGCATAATTCCACGATGATCGAGAAAGATATCGTTTCAATTTTGATATTATACAAGTTATACAGAAATAGGGTCTCATTATTTTACTCTGTACTCTAACATAATACCGCAATAAAATTCTTTTAACATATATTTCATTTACATTGACTTCGATTCGTGTAGATTGATATTGCTCTCGATCGAAATAATCAAAGTCAAAGACGCGAAAATATTTACCATCTCCATTATTTAATCGTGGAATCAAAGCATGACATTTCATTTGTATTTATTTTGAAACATTTTCACGTATAAATATTTCGAACGTAAAGCAAAATTTTATTTACAAATCGACCGCGTGTCATCGAATCGCCGTCCCTGTCGTCCAGCGTCCGTCCGCGATATGATGGAAATGTATAGCGACGCTCGAACGTGACGTCGAAGCTACGGTTTTTTACCAGCTGAACGAAAAACCGTCGCGCGTCATTGACGTTAACTCCTTCCTGTCCGCGCCTGGATCCCGTGAACGTTATTTTCTCTTTTTTCGACGCCCCATCAGTCTGTTTTGTCGCGGGCGTAACGACGCCGATATCGGGAACCGTAAGTACCGGTCGGAAGCGACGCGCATAGAAAACGATACAACGTTTGCGAAAAGGTTCGCGCGTTCGAACGCGGGATCAAAGGGAAATTTGTTTGGAAAAACGGAGAGCTTGTAGATCGTAGAGTGCGGGTCCGATTGTTCGAGAGCACAGTCGGAAAAAAAGTTGAGATCGAGTAACCGTGGAGTATTAATATTTATTAGTTTCGCAACTCCGCCCTTTTCTCTCCGTTTCAGCTCGTCCCTATCGCGCCGCCTTCGTTCGGTATTCCGTGATGATTTATCGGGAAACTTTTAGCTGGCTCGTCTGCCTCTCGTCGGAATAATAGCCAGCGATTTAAAGTTGCGGAAACATGCCCCGACATTTTTATAGATAGCGATGGACTTATTGGAACGTTGCGGCCGGCTGATTTTAGTCCGTTGCCCGACCAAGCGGAAGGGCCAGCACCCGAGGCTCGTCCGTCGGAGATCCTCGTTGAAAACCATTAACCCTAGAGTACTCCGCGGGGCTCTGACAGACCCTGGTCGACAAATGAGCCGTTCATCATGAAAGTGGTGCGAGAACATTTTTAAAAAATCCAGGTTCCGCGGGGAACGTCGAAGGGACTATTTTCGTCTGGACGCCGGTAAACGAGGGAGTTTTTCCAATTTTGTTGCGTGCGTGTCTGTACAGAAAAACGTGCAGAGTTCTTGAAGAACAGGGTCGACGTATAGGTATTCGCATACCTTTACTTTTGGCTACTCGTGTTTGATCATATTAGGGGGACCGAGAAGTAATCGAAACTTTATCAAAATTTATTTATTAAAGAAATCTTAAATCACTAATCGACAAAATAATTTCCATCGTTTTCTAACACTTTCTGTCAACGTAAAGGCAATTGTACGATCCCCTTTTTAAAAAGGTCCTTCGATTTTTCATTGAAAAACATTTCCAAGTCGAAGAGATTTCGATTGTTTTTCGGTCCCCCTAATATATTTTATTGTAAGAGCGGCGCAACGACGATAATTAACACTAAGTGGAGGACTCTGCGTAATCCGGTAGGTATTACGTTTCTTTCCCAACTTTTTTCAATGGTCGCTGTACGACGATAAATCTCGCCGCATCCAGGACGGATGGTGTCGCCGATGATGGCAATTTTCAAAGCCGTAGATTTTCGATAATGCGATTACAAGAGATACAAGAGCCTCCTTAATGACCCGACTGGAAATTGCCGAGAAATGTGTGGCGCGTCGCTCGTTAAATTAATGGCGCAATTTCAGTGTAGTGCCGCGTGACTGGAGGCCGGGAGTGTCGCGAAAAACGGAGGGCGGAAGGCGTGGACGATCGAGGCAAATATTTTCGGAGTGCCTGTCGACAGATTCTTGTGTAAAATTTGACATCCCATTTCCTGGTTACGTCCCAACATCAATCTGTGTACTTAAGGGTGAATACTTCTCGGATGGCAGGAAGCTCGATATTTGGGAATTTTTCATGACGATACGAAGTATCTTAAATCGGTAGCTCTTAGGTACGTAAAAAGTACATGCATCGAGCTATATTCTTGCCAGTTTTCATACGTGTGCAGTAATCAGAATTTAATCGAGAGCCGTGAATGTCAAAGTTACGTAGATCTATAAACATACAGGGCGCGGCAAAAAAATTTGACCTCTAAATAAAATACCATATGAACTTTATTTTTTCACAAAAACAAATTTTAACAAACGGAGGTTTATAAAGAACAACTCTGGTTATAACATAGTTAATTGGTTTCGAAGTGGCCTCTTTGTGTCTTTTTACAGAGCGTCAAACGTTTTCGGAAATTTTCGGTCATTTCAGTATTGTTAGTCATTCACCCCGACGCTGCTATTTCTGTTTTTCACCACGGGGCGGCGCGGTAGTGGATGCCGTCTGGTTGACACGCAAGCGCGAGCCACCGGTGGTGCATGCCGCTCGATGAGAGAGTCAGAAAATTTTGAAAAAAATACATTCACGTACCCATTTTTAATGAAAAATCGAACAGAAATGTGAGAAAATTCTAAACTTGGAGCGCTTTCGTGCTAGGACGAATACAACTTACAGGTCAAATTTTCTGCCGCAGCTTGTATAATATAATAAAAAGGAATCGAGCGAAAAGCACGATGAACGAAACAATCGAGCACGAAACGTTGTTTGCCAGCGATTAGTTTAATTCGTTCGATTTCCTGTGCGTTTCTCTTGGCTGGATGACACCCAACAGACACGAAGTTTATGGCAATTACGGTCCAAGCTTGATTCATACGAAACACGCTGTTTTTTCGGCTCCCGGTCGAGATTTACGCGATCGCGTCCAGCGGTGCTTAAATTGCTTGCGCTTCTGTCGCGGCTGGAAAAAATGGAAATATTTATTCGCGTCGTCGTTCTTCGTTTCGGTCGCGTTGCAGTCGCTCTTTTCGTTTCGCGGAAAACCTTGGTAAAAAAGGAAAAAAAGGGCATCGTTCAGCGTTTTATGGGCGAGGCTGCGAAGAAGTCGATGGTAAAAAAGGAGTGGAAAGAATGGCGAAACCGTGGCGTGTGTTTCGACACGTAGAAGATTACGTGTTCGACAGGAATTTACATTCGTCGGGGGCGGCCAGGACTCGATCGAGAAGAAACCGAACGCCCGAACGATGGGAAGGGGAATTCCGCTCTCGTTTTTCGACAAGAAAACTTGATCGACGTCAGGTAGCGGGACAATCTATCACCAGGCTAGTTCTGTTACTGGCTTCGACGTAAAATCAATGCCGATCCTCATTTCCATGTAAATTATCTCCGATACCTCCCGCCGCCGAAAGCAGAGAACGAAGTGATTGCGCGAGTCGCGATACTTGATCGGTGTGGGAAAACGTTTGTTCTTTGAAGTCGAATCGGACGTGTAGGTTCTCCCAAAGGCCACAGAGGTAACGATTTTGCTTTCAGTTAATCGACGATAGCTCTATGGAAACGCGCTGTCATTCGAGGATTGGCAAAATTTTACATTTGCCAAAATACGTGCCAAAATTCATACTAGAAAATAAGAAAAAACACGTCTAAAAGCTTCTACAGACTTTCATGTTTCCTTAGTAAATAATACTGTTGGAAATACTTGAACCTAAATGTATCATCAAGTTTTATATAATAAAGTAACGTTAAGGATCGAATATTGTTGTTTTGGGGAATTTAATAGATCAACGGATTCAACGGATTCATCGTGTTTCCTAAATAAATGTTGAAATTAGCGAAACGATGAATGAAAGCACCCGTAATTTCGAGCGGACTGCATCATACTTCGATTTCAACAAAATCCGTGACAGACAACCGCGTGATGTGATCGATATGGCGCGGTATGACCCGTAAGTGAGATTGAAGAGCCGCGTCATCGGTTCAAGATGCAATATAATTTACGTGGAAAATCGATGGCGCGTACTAAACTACCCGATGTTTAGTCTATTCGTGGTAAAGAGATTTCGGAAGCGACGGATTCAACCAGGATCGAATCGCTCGGCGTGCTCGTTAAGGGTTTAGAACTCGGTTCCCGTCGATTTAAGGTCGCGACACGATCGCGAGGGATTCCGAGGATAATCAAAATCAAGGTAAAACTGGTGTCAGAAATAATTCGATACGTTCCCTTCTTACTTGCGTTACTTACCCTTAAAAAGTAACCCGAATAAAGGGTTCGAATTTTCCAACGTTTCTATTTATATTATATCGAAACGAGAAAATTCTTACCCGAACGTTTCGTACGGTTTTCCAACCAATGAAATTGCAAGTCGTTATGTAACGGTTGCCGGTATCGGCAAAAAGGTGTACTGGTTGTCGAAGAAACTCATCGACGCGAGAGGTGCAAAAGTTTTCCGTAGTGGCGGAACGTTGTTAACGTTTCCCGTCACGATTTCGACTTTTCCGGCATCGAGCATTTTCGCGAAATTAAATATTCCATCCAGTGCACTCACGACAGCTGTTTACGTCGTCCGACTAGTTTTTACGCCGACTATTTGTACGGACTTGCACCGAGATGGGAAGGCTGGAATACAAAACTGCTGGGGGCGTCGATAGTTACCGTTTGCGTGGCTGGAAACTATGAGATGGAAATGCGCACTTACCCCGGCAACAGTAGATGTAACAACCTTAAAGTTTAACTTTAAAAAATAAAGAGAAGTAATGAAAAGAAATTAATGTAACGTGTGTTTTATTTCGCTTCAGATTTCCATTACTGCATTAATGCTCTAATAAGCGAAGATTTATTAATTAGGAGTGTTAGACAAAAATTGTTGGAATGCAACGATTGTCACTTCGAGGCCTCGGGGCAAATGGGGTTGTTTTCCTTAAAGTAGTAAAAGGGGCGGGTGTCCCAGCAGGGACCGAAAGCGACGACCGAAGTTAACCCGAGTAAATAAGGCAGCCAGTACGGGTCGTTTAATTTCGAACGTCCTCCTTAGCACTTTATATTATAATCATTATAAGCATTGCTAAATTGATACTGGTCCTCGGATACACGTGTATATGTTAAGAGTGAATAAACCGCTACAATAAATAAGTGCTTTATTTCTTTCTCGACCTTAATGGAAATAATTTCTAACAAAAATGAATTTGGATACATGCTTCTATTCTAATATGGATAAAAATCAGCATAAGTGGTTGGCAGTGGTTGGAAAAATATAAGTGGTTTCTGTAAAATTTTTTCTTCCTTTTCGAGTGAAAATGCATTATGCATACTCGGGTTATGTGGGGCTCTTCCTCGGGAAAAGATTGTAACTAAACGTCTGCGTACTTCTACGCGATTGAAAGCGTAGTGGGGAACATCGCAGAAGTAAAGCTTGGAATTTATTCTCCACAGCCGCAAAATCTTCGAAGATATTATACTACGAAAGTCGGCAGATATATGACCGTGGGTGGCCAAATTTTTAAGTAAAAATCCAGGGTTTTTTCTCTCGAAGAAAAACCACCCCAACCGGGACTCGAAACTCGCGATAGTCACGAAAAGAGAGCCTGAGGCTACCGACTGCCATTGGTTTCTGTAAAACCTCGTGTACGTAATAATGACCGTGTTCCGTGATCCTAGCGTTAAATACGTCATCGAGTGTTTCCTGGCCATCCTCGCTGCGAGTTTGTCGACCCCTATTGCAAGGAATCGAGTGTACGAATGGAACACGCTCCCGACAAATAGAACTCTTTGGACGATCGGTCATCATTATGACGGGATAGTTGGTCGTGTTTCTCCGATTTCGCGCTCGCCAATGGAACTCGATCCGTCTCTGTCCGATTGGAAGCTCAGCGACAATGAAGGCTAGTTTTTATTTCGCTGCTGGTTTCGCTTCGATTCGGGTCGGTGGGCGGCATTTGTAACTTTTTGGAATTTTACTCGGGAAATTTCGTTGCGCGCCGCACGCCGATTGGACGCTGAGGTACCAACAAAATCGAACGCGGAATTACGAACTTTCGAAGAAGCTATTCTCGTCCCTCCTTCTCGTGACGAATGGAAGCTTAAGGATTACATACGCGTGGTCACTGTAAAAGAAGCCACGATTGAATCTATTTTAGCCCTTTGCACTCGATAGGTGACTCTCGGTCACCACTAGCTTTCACGCAGTAAAACGACCAACAATAATGTTTGTTTAGGTTCCATTTCTTTGGAAGTCGAAGTGTCGATAAAATAATTGTCGGCGAGGTAAAGGTGACCTGAGTAAGCTTAACATTCGTGACAACAGAATGGTAAAACAGCATTTCGAGTTGCTAGTACATACCAGAAAGAAAAGCCTCGAGTGCAAAGAGTTAATATTTCAAAGCGTATCTCAATTTTCTGTTGAATCAAAAATACGGACCGATGAAAATATTTTCATATATTCAAAGTTTGTTGTTGCGAATAAATCGATATAAACATAAACATTAACCTTTCGAGCGATATTAATGGTCCCGGTTGAAATAAATTCATAAAATCGAGCCTTCTATTCGAACGTCGAAATTGCGCAAGTAAACTAATCGTTCGACGCTTTCGCAAGTTCGTTAGGATCAGGGAGAACAAATTCGTGGCGAGCCGAGGGTGTGGCCAGGTGCGAAGGAATTAAAGTACGGTGTTGTAATGAAATTTGAGTATACCTCTCCAGGTCTCGTCGTAGCTGTCCGCTTAATTGGGAAAAATAGGCTCCCGAGATGTCGTGGTTGGGCTTCGGCAACGCGCGATTCGCAAGTATAAACACTGATATATGGTGGTCACCTCTCCACTTTCAATTTGTTCCGCACGAAACACTTTTATTTTCTTCCATCGTTTGTCTTTATTCCCTTTGAGCTAAGCCTGCAACTTAGCGTTATCGGCCGTGGCACGCAACCTCGATACTCACAAGAAGGTATACTTTCTTTCCCACGGGGTGGTCAGGTTGATTCAGGGGTGGCATTGAGATACCCAACTTTAGATCGCGTCAGCTTCCACTTTCTTTCAGACAGGAACCACAAAAGGTTTTTTATTTGCAAGGAGCAGCCGGAAAAATACTTGAAAAGCCATTCTTTCCAGTCGTGTCAATGCTAGAAGGTTTCTTCAGGTCGTGCCACATCGTAATAGGAGGCTGGCACGATAGAAGTCTTTGGAACGGTCTCCACGGCGAGAAAACCTGTCGTCTAATGGCTAAATTGTTAGCATAAATTTGATCAGTATGCGAGACCGTTAGTGTATCATAATTCCGAGGTTCCGAGAAAATTACACTCTTGCCCTTTTTCACGTTCCCTTTTTCGTCTCGCAAACGACCAGCTGTATCCGCGGTAACGATCAATTAAAAGCATTTTTAGCAGCCCCTTTTGGAATCGCTTTATTATCCGATCTCTGTGAACCGGATATACTCCCTCTCATCTCCGTCCCTTCACCCCGACCCGCGCTACGATGGCGTAAAGGGATCGAACCGAGGCATTATTCGCGGTTATTTTGCGCGTTTTATGGATCGCTCGAAAAGCTCCCGGTGCCGTTCCCCGAGGTTTATTGACCGTTTAATTTCGCGTATTGACAGTTGCTTTCGGATTCATTGAGAATTATGAGACCCCGTTTAACGTCGAGCTGGGATTACGTAAACGCGCCGTTCCGCCCGTTAACCCGGACCTTTCTCGAGCATCTTTCCGACAAAAATGGCGCGGCTTAAGTGGGTCTCTCGTGTCTCGGTTCGAAAACTGGGTTATCATCAGGATTTTCTTTTAAAGAAAATTCGACGAACGTTGCTTCCCTCGTCGAATATCTCCAGAAGACGTAGTATTTTGTATCGTAACACGGTTGAACGAACACTGTGCTTTTGTAGGAGAACCTCGATTATCGAGGAGAATTAGGGATAAACAGGTACAATAATCGAGGTACTGATCTCCACTTTAACTTTATTTATCGCTAGACTGTTCCCTCCGTTCGACGCCTCGAGGATCTCGTGCAAGCATATTATATTTATATTAAACATGAATATGTATCTGCGTTCTATATCGAAGCGTACGAACATTTTTAACTAGCGTTGTTATTCCAAGCAACAGAAAGTAATTCTCGTCCGCCTATTGTTCGTTTTCATATCTGTTAAATATCTTTATTCTTCTCCCGATCTGTATTGGACGACGAGTTGTTGAAAATAACGCAATTTATTATACGCGTAAGCGACGGAACAAGAAATCAATACGTGTCGCGTTTGTTTCCGTTTCATAAAAAAGTAAACTCGTGCATTGTGTACCTTCTATTCTAGTCGTTCCGAGGAAGACCGCAGTCCGAGTGATCGAAACGGTTAATTAAGCACGTTCTACTGTCCTGTTGCTTTCGCGTCCAGTGAACTATACAGTTTTGAACGTATCGAGGATACTTAATTTGGCCCGCCGACTAAAGTGGACCATCTCGATACATGGCTAAAATAACCGCAACATAATTTAACGCGTATGTTTCGAGGGTTGTTGTTACCTTTGTGTTACGAAGCAAAGTCTGATTTTGGATAGAAATGAATTTATAGGAGGGAACATGATCAGCGAGACGAGTGTACTTTTCTCGACGAATTCTACGAGATTTCTTTTTATTAGGTTATTATTCGGGCAAAGTATGTCGTAAAGGGTTGAACGGTCCAAGGGGAATTTCGTCGTTTAGGGGTTAACAACTCTTTGAGCTGCCGCGGTGGATGGATTGCAGCCGAAAACGTCCAAGAGGGAGAGAGCGAGAGTGACGTTCGCTCGTGGCACGAGGTCGCGGCAATCCGAGATAATGAATAATAATTTAATACAGGGTGCTTCAGTCTTCAGCGGGACCAATCACCGTGCTCGAAGTTTCAAGTGTCTGGGGTTCTTCAAGACTCGAGTATTTGCTGGAGCGTTCCTATGCGCCTGATTTATCGTGTTTTCCTCGGCAAAGGTTTCACCCTTTCCCTCCCTTCTGTGACTGTCGAACGCTAGATTTTCGACGCCATCGCGAGCCAATTGGTTGATTTAATACGTCCACGATTTTCGGACTATTTCCATTTCGTTTAATAAAATTTGTTTCCCGAATGCATCAAATCCACCATTTCCTAGGCAGATCTCCTCTGTTCGTATGCATTGATGATCGCGCGGAATGTTCGACGTTCGAGTCTGCGGTCCAGCTTAACCTAACGTTATTGCAATTTAAACGACAAAATCGACAATCATTATTTCGATGCTGCGGCCAGTGTCACGGTACATTAACGTTCGTAACGACGGGCATACGTTCCAAAAGTTACCAGATGCTCGATCATCGTTTTTGAATCCAAATATAAATACTCTGTTTCTGGAAATCGAGTTGTTTGCTACACCAACAAATAATCCATTTACTCAATCACAATAACGAGGACTATTGTTAGTAGCTTTGGCGGTGTAGATTATCGAAACAAATTTGTTGGTGCGCTGCTCGCTGTATAATAAACAACCGTTTTAACGGACGTCGCCGATTGTTTAGCTTTCGAAACGGTGGCTCGCTGGATCGAGTGAAAATTCTAGGCTCGATGCCCGCTTTCGCGAATTTGTTAAACGCGGCGAACGAGCTGAGGTTTATTAGGTGAAATCGACGGAACGTGTGGGAATCGGAGTTGGCGCGGCGTAAAATTAGATTTCCCGCTTCGCCCCGTTCTTTTCTCAAACGGTGGTCAAAAGTTTCGAACGTCGTACATAAAACTGTCGCCGAAGTCGTTTGCGACTCCGATCGAGCGAAAATTCGATTGCGGTGCAAATGTGACGAAGCGCTTCTCGAATATTAATCCATTGGATATTTGCTGCTAACATTGTCAACATTCGTGGTAGATACGCGTAAAACCGCGAGACTGGACTTCGTAGAAGCGACCGAGGTCACGGTTAATAATAACAACAACGCAATGACGAAGACAGTTGCGTAGATTAGCGCGCCCGAAATTGTATACAACAGGAAGGAAAAAGGAAAATGGATACAGTCAGTGTAATAAGTATTCAGGAGCCATTTATTTTAAATTGCTTTTCCTGTACGAATGCTTCTTACACTGACTGTATATAGAAGAGTACTTAGAAGTGTGTTAACTATTCTGTTACTAATTTAGAGTACGATCTAATAAGGGTGAAATAGTATAAATACGGATAACAAGATAACAGGACGAATAGCGTCTTTAGTGCGACGCAATCGAATGCAAGGAGAAGGGAAAAAATAAAATGAATGTATAGAAGATTGCTTCAAACTGTGCTAACTATACTGTTATTAATTTAGGGTACAATTTAATAAGGGTGAAATCAGATGAAAAATAGCGAACACGAGAAGGGCAAACAGAAACATAATAGGACTACTAGAGAAGTCCTGTTATAAATACAAGTAGAGATGAATCGAACAGAATCTGGATCGTTCCCTGATATCTTTCCTACGTAAATAGTATCGCGTTTCGTATCACGTATAGCGCAAACGTTTGGCAAAATTTTTTCCTCCAGTCAATAAACGACGTTCCTCCTTAGTAGAACGTTCATTAACCCCTTCATTGCGGAGGGTGCCATATGGCGCAATTTTAGAATGGTAAACTACCCTGGAACGCTCCACATGGCGCGTGTTTTATTTCCCTTTCATAATTATTTGCGAATCTCGCATCGAACAAATGAAGACTATTTAATTTGTATATGAAACATTTCGAATAAAACATTTATTAAGGATTAAATTCGAGTTGAAACAAATGATTATTAATTTCGGTTCTTTTTACAAGAGTCCAAGAGTTTGGATCAATTATCTCCTTTGAACGTTGTCTGCAATTACTTCGTTCAACTGCAATTTTCCACGAGCAATTTCACTTTCTGTGTTCTGCGTTCCCTTCAAGTTCCCTCTATTTTATTTTTCTATTCGCTTTGCTTCGTTGCTCCGTACTGTATTATTGCTACTGTTTGGAACGTTCTTTCTTATTATTACGTCGTTCATGTAAACTGTCTACGAGTGTTTCATAAAAATGTCCGATTAAATTCCTTTCTACGAGAAACGTTGATTTCGTTCGTTCGATTCCAGTTCCGTTTGTGGAATATTATGTATTTCCGTGAGTTTGCAGCAGTTTTGATCCGGTAGTTTATTACTATTTACATATTACACGCGATGGTATACACTTTATATCCTGTTCCTTGCAATTTCTCCAACCTCGTGGAGTTTTGTTTCGATTGTGACGATACAAGAGTTAATTGGCGCATCATCACTCGTATTCCGCGCAGTCAGGCGGAGTGATACACAAGATGAAAACGGTGCGCGCCAGCCGCTCTCTGATTGGTCGGTGCAGTTTCTGCCGAGGTTAGAAATAGGGGCCGCCACGGGGCCTCACGGAGACACGTGTGGGAACAGCGAGACGAGTATTTTGAACCTGCGAACGGATCCCACGCGATTTTATTTCGCCTCAAGATTAGAATAACAAATCCAGTTATATTATCAAATCGAGCATCGAGATACCAAGTGCCGTGAGTATATCGCCGATAGAACATTCCAAAAAATTATAAATACAAGTGCACGTATTACGAAAGAATTTCATCGTAGAGGGTCGCGCATGGAAACTAGGTAGATGACGCAATCGAATTATCGTCATGGATTTCTCCTCGGAATTGTGCGATAATCCAAAGGTTTGTATTTGATTTGCTTCTGTAATTGTTTTCTCGACAAAGAAAAGATCGCGCGGCCGAACGGTTTACATTCGCGAGATCCTTCGAGCCATAATTTTCCTTTGTACGCTTCGCAGGGGGAGCAGCGCAATATGGCGGGGGAATAGGGAAGCTCGTAATCGTGGAGGGAAACACTAAAGAGATAAAGAATGGGTCCGTTTTGGATAGTTAATTTGCCAGGCGCTCTGCTGCCAAATACAGCTCCCCGAAGCTCTCGCAAGAAAAAGGTATTACACGTAGGACATGACAGCAAAGGTACGAGATGGGAGAGTCTACAAAGAACCGAGTTCGCCGTTGGAGCTGCCAGGAGAATGGCAAAGCCGCTCGATACGGAAAAGAAGTTCATCAGCAGCGAGAAGTTACGACCCTCCTAGATGGCTGTCCAGATCCTGCTACCTTAAAATTGGATGATCTTGGTAAAACTATATTTTATTCTGTCCGAACGCGTCACGCAGTCGTTACGCGGGAACGTTCAATTAACTCCTTGCATTATTATTCTCTCAGTCTGCTGTAGGCAAACTTTGATAGAGTTTTATTAATAGGGAAAGCGTTCTGAAATAATATCTATCTCTATATGAGTGACGTCATTAGTGCAAAGAGTTGAGCTTTAGTGTTCTTTAGGCAACTGTTATTTTTTCCCTTTGCATTCAGAGGCATCTCGTTGGAAAATGTGCAAAGAGGAATCTGCAATCTCAATACCAGTACCATATTTCAATTTGTTTTTCCGTGTCACTTGAATGGAAAATTTTAAAAAAAGGAAAAGGTGTCTTTTCAATGGGTCCTAGTGCAAAGGGTTGAAAAAATATACAAAATTTATGGTTTAAATTAAACGAGAAAGGAACACAAATGAAGAAAAATAATTGGACAATATTTACAAAAATGCACCGCGTGCGGGCAATTTTGAAAAACTAACAATAACCGTACGCAAACGTTTTGTTTTTAATGAACGTGTGCAATTCGTACCTGCCTAACGAAGCTTAATCAGAGTACGGTATATCGTATATGTATTTCCTTTACAGTTTGACGCGTTACAGCAATTTTTTCCGCTACGAATTGTTGATTTGATCGAATATCATACAAAAATAACAGTTTTCACGATTGACGGGAAATAGATGGAACCGCGTAAAAATGTCAAAAGTTCTAGATCTGAAACGAGAAAGATTTTAAGAGATAGATTTTAAAACGTGAATTTAGTTCGCATTGAATTTAACGATTTTTCCGTTCGAGTTAATATTGTTACAGACGATATTTACCTTGCGTGTACGTAAACTTTCGAGTCAGTCGATCCGTTCGCCTCCGAGATATTACATCAGCCAGCTCGGTAAAACATTGTTTCGAAAAAGAACGGCTTTAAAGTTTGACGTTCGGTATTAGAATGTACAGAGAAGTCGTTTCGCAAAGTCCCGAAACTTTTCCCGTTTTCTGAATTTCGTTACAATATTTTAGTTATATTTTCCGGACTCGAAACGTCGAGAATCGAGGAAAAAAAGAAATTATCCTTTTTACTCGAGATCCAGAGAGTATCATTAAACGGTTGCGGTGCTTTAATGTATCTCTCTAATGCAGTGACACTCAACCCTTTTAGTCTAAACGCCTACTTTGGCGGATACGCTTTTTAATTCGTCCCCATTAATTTTTAGAATGCTGGAATTGCATGGCAATCCCCAAAATATAATGCCTATTGTTACTGTACTTAGGTTTATCATTATTATACTTACATCTTAATTTTAGTAATCGTATTATTTTATTACATATTATAGTTTCAATTTAACATGGAACTAATAATAAAGCTACATGAAATTTACGGTTTAATGAGAACCCTGAGAACGATGATCGTTGCAAAGTTTAATGTTTAGTTCTAATTTCAAGATATATCATTTTTAGTCAATCTGTTCGCAAGTATTTAGACGATTTCTTAGCCTAACTCAGCTCTTTCGACTAAATATGACGTTCGAAACAGTATAATTAAAATTTCAGTTTATATACAATATTTATAAAAGTAGATAGCCAATCGTCCACTTTGAGAAACAATGCTCTAATCATTAGAGCGTAATGTATCACCGTCGTTTCTCAGAGGACAAGTACGAACAAAAATATTGACGTATCGACTTTCCACGGACGTTTATCATCGACAGTTCGTGTTCTCGATACTTTGATATGAAACAGGACGGGTGACGAGTAATACATAAAAGTGATCAGCCATCCGCTGTGAACAGAGATTAAAATTATTAAAGCAGTTAAGCTACCTTCAATAGTGGTTGAGCAGAAAATTCGCAAGGAAATGTTGATTTCCGAGTTTTAGTATTTTTTTTTTTTATTCCGCAATTAACCCTCGTTTGATGAGGCTACTTTAGAGGTAGTTGTACTAGGATTTACACTATAAACAAATCAATCTTTTAACCGTGCGAACGGATGTTCGCGTGTTTCGACCCAATTTTCAATGACGTTGGAAAGCATTTGAGATATTCAGCGTTGGTAAAATGTTTTTGTTTCCCCGGAACGGAAGGATAGCGTTTACAAACAAAAATATGGAGATTGCCCCGATACTTCGAAACGGGAAATGCTTTTCATCGGTTTGGAACACCACTCGATTCCTCGTCCGGTTAGTTTCCATTTCGCGAATTGTCTCTATTCACCGGGGTCACCGGCAACGGAAACGCAATTATTCCCGAAATAAAGGTGTTAAATTACTAAGGAGGTTTTCATTTCCATCGACCCGAGGTCTCGCAATAGCTGCTGAAAAGATCGATTCATTACGGTGGGAAACTACATTACGAGTTCAACTATTAAGTGGTCTCGGAGTATATTTAGATTCTATTAGAAATGTTAATTCTCTATAAATAATGAACTAAATAAATTACCAGATATACTTTGAAGCATACCTAGAACATTCTCAAAGTTAAACAAAAATTAAGAGACTCTTTCTCTGTAAGAAAAGAAATCACGAGCACTTAATATTTGGTTTCCTAATGTGGTGGTCCCTTTAATCATCGATTTTCACATTGGATTTTTTTGAGAACCAAAGAAAGCCTGAAAAAATTTCGATGAATTTTGACGAGTCCTCCCACTGGAGGGACACCCTGTATACCTAGATATTGTATCTAGAGAGTTGTTTTTGTAGACTTCTCGATACATCGTCCACGAGATATTTGTCCCGTTGACAATAAAGTCGGGGCCGTATAGATCAGAGTTATGTACGACTAAGAAACGAGCAACTTTTGGTAATTTACTTCGACGCCAGCTGGAGAAAGGGTTCTCGTAGCTTACGAGTGCCCTGGGCGAAGTTTTCTCCTTTATTACAGTTACGCTCGCAGTTACCGTTACCATCGCGTGCAACGTATGTACTGCATGGAGAAGGAAAGATCGGTTCTTGTAGAAACTGGGGATCGTGTCGGGCGCGAAGTTTTGGCCAGTCTTCCGAGCCCTATACCGACAGTAAAAATTACTCGCAGCTATCCATAGCAGAATTAGAATACGTTGTCGCGCTCTTCTTGACGAGGATCGGTCCTTGGGCTATCATTAAAGGAAAAATATAGATTGCAAGGGGGTACTTTTCTTTCTCGGGGTCAAAAAATATATATTTCTCTCTGTGGTATCGTTGCTTGAGGTATTTGTAATATCTCTACAAAATGATGTCAGAAACATTTCAAAATTGATAAAGTTAGAAACGTTCAAATCGCGAACAGGTCGCCTATGCCTCAGGCGTTTCTAAACTGGCACCAATTGGCACCAAACGCGTTAACATTCTAGGCCCCGTAACTCCAAAACAAATTGACCGAGACCGCCTCACAGCATTTTGCACCATACAACGGAACATGAATTCCGGCTGTTCGAAAATAAAAAGAGTTTCAATCTCAAAATCCTAAACCTCGCTCGATAAGGGCATCCCTTCGTAGACTCGCGCAATGAATTCGTTTCGCATTCTTCTAAGTTTCGCAATTTCCTGGAAAATGGGGAAATAGGAAGGGCGATTGTACGCAGCGTCAAAGCGTGGTGACCCTTTAACGAGGTCGCGGCAGCGACGGTCAGGGAACGTCTCTTCGTCCCAGAAACGCTACGTCGACATACATAATGCAGGAAGTCGGAGAATGTACGGCAGTCGGCGCGGCGTTCGTCATCACCGGCGAGATCTCGTAAAGCCCGCGTTTTCACGGGACCGTGGATCGAGCTGGAACAGCTCGTAGGTCAGGACAATGATCGTAGGTGGCCGCAAAATCCCGTTGATCTCCAAGGGTCGACCTTCGGGGCAGACGGTTCCAGGCGCGGGGAGGACGTTTTCCAATATCCAATAAAGGCGAAACCATCGACTTCGCCCGACGAATGTTTCGCTTGGATACGATTTAAACCGGCGTAGCTTGCAGAAACACCGAGACCCGTCGCGAATGTCCGACCCCTCCGACCATTATACGACAACTTAGAATTCGCATGAATAATGGTAGCGCTCCTCGACGTTTTAGAGAACGCCGTGGCAAAAGAGGCCGCGTTCTTGCTGTTCCAGAGACCGGTGGGGTGTTTTTACAATAGCGGATCAACACTCGGGCTCGTTGTATAGAATTTTGATACTAGGAAAAATTAAAAAGTAACTGTAGAAGAAAGCGTGAGCGTGTCGCGTTGCACTAGGATTTAGCCTTTTGTAGAACGTGTGCCAATATTATTTGACTCTTTGCAGTTCAAATTTTCTGACTTCGGCACATTTTTGTCGAAGAGTTTTCGAGCTTCGCTCGACGTAGGAACGCAAAGCGTTAACTCCTTGCGTTGAACTACAGTAGAGACTCCCGTATTCGAACTAACAGGGAGACAAAAGTGGCCGGATAATGGAATTCTCGGATAATAGAACAATTACGTTCTTTCGCATCAAATATCATTTATTCAAGTAGTAATGAACAAAATTGAGTTTCTTTCAACATCTAAGGGTCCCGTATCTTTTTTCAGCCGCTAAGTCACATAAAAATTTGTATCGTAAGTCGCTGCGTAGATTTACGTACTCGTTGTGCCTCAAACCGCAGAAGTCCTTTTTCAAATTACTCAAATTTTTCGATGTGAGAAGGTACGTTGTGAGAATAGAACGACCGTATATTAGGGGATTCGGATAATCGGAGTATGGGTACGCTAGTCTCTACTGTATCCTGAACGTAACCATAGCACAAACTCGTTCAATAATCCTCCACTTTTCTATTCGACATCCTACCTAAATAAAAGTCTATAAAAAGAGCCATTCCTACCCTAAAGTTAAAGTGTTTTTTGCCAATGTCGAGTCAACAACGCTGTAGGTAAACACTGGGATTAAGAATCTTCTAAATGGGCTCCAGGGTACGTAAATTGTTAATATTCGGTTAATTCCGGGCCGGGCTCATTAACGAGTAGCTCGATTCTAATTAGAGGACAGCGTGGAACGCGGTAATTGCTTTCGGGTACCGTGCACATATTCATTTGTCTAGGGTCGTCCGTCCGTTTCCGCAACGTCTTTAATTTTCGCGATGTCAAGTTGGAATTCTGGTGCTCTGTGCAGCGTGAGCGAGGAAGAGAGACGGGAAACGTCGGGATCCTGGAATAAGGAGAAGGACAGAGGGAATAGGTCCGAATGGTTCGATTCGACAGCTAGGCAGAAGAGCGTTCGAACGTGGACGGAACTGTAAGAGGATTCCATGGGTCTCCGATCCTTTGCATTTACATTCCATTCGTCACGCATTGCCTGGTGTATTCGTAAAGGGTTTCTTCGGTTACAACCTCGATATCGGTCTTCTCTCGCATACGCGCGATAATAGCTTTCTATTGCGCCGAAGTTGTGTATCGAGCAAAAAAAAGTAATATGCGTTCGTTGTAAAAGCGGTGGGAGTACGAGAGACGCGAGAGGTTTTGAGTTACAGTTAGCGATGGAGGCGCGGGCAAAGTCTTTGATGCAACTATGCACCCACGCTTTCGGTTTGGAAGCCATCGATCCTCGTTAGAACCCTGTGAACGTATTTATAGAAGTTTGCTACTAAAACAGGAGTAATTGGAGTAAAAACGTGCGCAGTTACACAAAGAGTCTTGATGATTTGTCGCTGAATGCGGTTTTCGCTAAAGGGAGGTAAATTTGAACAGAAAAAACAGGCACGTGGCCGAGAGGCACGGATTTCCCGGTGTTTGAACGGGGGTTGGTTAGGAATTCAGTGGTTCCACTTCGATTTGAATTTCTGGTATGTTCCCTGCGGTGCTTCCAATCGAATTGGAGGAGAACCAGGCAGAAGCGGATACGATTTTAGACGTTTGCCGTGACCGGATACGCCTACGACTTTCGACAAAGCTCCGTGATCCTCTCTCTTGAATGGCGTCGTTGATTTCGCGCGAAACGGACCCGTCCCGATGCTTTTTATTCGGTAAAGAGATATAAGAAATAGTTCTTCGATTTCGAAAGAACGCGGATAACTCGGTAGAACTAAACGATGAAGTATAGGGGACTCTATTGAACTCAGTTTATTATTAAGTTCGGAGCAGTAGAAATTTTTAGATTTTTGATTCTCAAATTGGGTACTTCGGACTTTTAAATCTACTTTGGATTCTTTAGATTGGTGGAGGTAGTTTGATATGTGGTTCGGTAGCTAAGACCTGGTTTTTTAAAAAAAAAATGTTTAGAAATCACTGGGAATCTAAAATTTTTTATAAGTATTTGAGAATCTACTTCAAACTCTTTAGATCGAGGGAGGTGGTTTTTTTGGTGCTAGGGTAGCTGAGTTAGGTTTTGGTTAAGACTTAATCTTACCACAGAATGCAGAGTTTTCGAAGGAACGGGGGACGGTATCTCCTCTTTTCGTCTAACGAAGGAAAGAAGCGGACGCGAAAATCGAAGAAATTTGCCTGATTGGGGTAACAATGGCCCCAGGTAACAAGAACGAGGAAAAATTGTTTCCAACAATGGTCGAGATTTTCCCTGGAGCTAAAGCTTTTCGGTCTTCTATTTACAAAATCGTTCCCGCGAGTGGAAACGATCGCCGGCTCGGTCGATGAGGCGAGCTCGGAACACTTTTCTATCGAATTTCTATCGAATTTCTATCGAACTCAGGTACGTCCGCACGGAGTTACGTGACACGTATCGAACATCGTTGCTCCCGATGTACCGCGAGACATCGATCCGGTGTAAACACACTGTTCGTCGATATATAGAATCACCATTGTGTTCTTTTCCTCTGTCACCTCTGACGCTTTTTACGCCCGCTCGTTTCCCATTAGTCCGAGAAAACTCTCCTGTCTCGTCCACGGTGCTCTCCCCCCCCCCCCCCAGTCCTTTTAATTCTGTCTTTATAGTTTCTCCAACAAACAGAGGCGATTGCGTCGCGGTGATTTTTAATAATTATGAAAAATAAACGAAAGAAAGAGGGCTGAACGATGAATATGGAGGAACCCAAGATTTCACCTCATTGCTTATTCGTTAGGGAAGGTTCGTTTAATTTTCTTTTTTTTTTTTACATAGGATTTAACTATTCTCGAGGTTCGTTAAAGATATTTTCAACAAATTTTAAAGAAAATCTTAGGAAAATAAACAACTTTTAAGATATTGTTTTTCCCACGAGTATTGATAACGCTCAGCTTTTAGTTCATTGCTTCGAGCACTCATTTTCGTTCCTCTTGCCCGCTGAATTTTGTTAATTTTTCCAGATTAACATAATGTTTAATGAACCCGTTTACCAGAGTGCATCCAAGTACGCGGTCAAAGCGTGTACATAATTGAGCAGATACTTCAAACGGAATGTATTTTGATTTTAAACTGGATTCATATCTCGCAGTCAATTACCTATGGTATCGTAAATGAATGTTATTTAATGATTCGTATCGGTAAAATAATTTCTCTCCTCGGTTACATTTTTAATTATTTTCTTCAAAATCAATAGTAAACGTATCGAAGTCCTCGATAGTAGTTGGAACAAAATTGAGAGGAATTCATCACCATCGACCCCATACATAACAGCATCGTAATTTATTTACGATATTGATCCCACCGAATGATTGCACAGAGAATTTTCCTTTGGCGCGACGCGGACACATAATATATATCGTACATCAAATTCTAATTTTCGTCCAACCATCAAGGGATGGCAAGCCTGTTCATGTGTTCTATTTGCTATTCGAAATTTCCATCTAGATAGGAATTTCGCTGGTTTCTGTAAATTTCCGAAACACAGAGGCATCTTACTCGCGTCCCTCTACGTAACAAGCAGAGCAAACCAACCGTATCGCGAAACTTTTTGCATGCGGCGACACAATAGTCGAGCCAGTTCAGCGTGTCGACTCGATTCGCAACCGAGTTTATTTCTATCTCGTTAGCGCGCGACATCGTGCAACGGAAATCATGGGATACGAGTTTCCCATGTAAATTCAATGTCTCCGGGTTAATTACTGGGTGATTAAGAGACTCACGCCAGTTAGACGTCCCGTGGAATTTTGGTAATGGAGTTTAGGGTGTTGGGAAAGAGTTGGCTTGATTAGTCGTTTAGGAGCTGCGCGGATTCATTGGTTGCGAGGGTGGGATGGTGATTGAGGAGCAATCAAAGAGTCAGTGTCGAAGCATTAGAGTCGAAGCGTCAGAGTCAGAAGGATACAGAATCCAAGCCATAGAACTCGATATACCATTTGAAAAAATATAGCCAAACAACGGGTGTAATAATGAAATCTTTCATTCGGTACAAGAAACAGTACATACACACGACAAGGTACGGACAGGACATGTCACACAGGACTGAGCACAAGTAGACGTCTGTTCTGGAACGAGATGTGCAACTCATCTGTACCTCTTCGGCTTTGCCAAAAATTTGAGTCGCCTGGAACATTTGGCCTTGAGTGCTTTTGGCGAGACCTTGAACGCGTCTTCTCTAAGGTCCGTTTCCATCCCTGCTGGTCGTTGCGCCGGCGTGGCTAGGAGCACTATCCTTGGGGAAGCTGTGAAATTAAAGACCATGCATCCTGTCGCTTTAATGGCCGTTCTTAGAGTGGACAAATGGCTCGAAGGAGAATTAATTCGCAAAAGGGTGGCTAGCGAGTGGAGGAACAGGTCGTTTGGTCGGACGCACCGGATAGACCGGACGGGTATTTGGTTAACGCAAAGGGTTAGGTGTGCAAACTTATCACATGGGCGCGCGGTTTCCTGCTAATGAGGAAATTTCGAAGGAAATTTACATTCGCCACTCGGCCAGGATCCGAACGAAAAATCCTCTACCTTGAACGAGACGTTGCCTCTCTCTACTCGGTGGGTCGGGAGTTCATTCGTGGCCGAGAATGTTTGACCGATCTCGCTGCAAACTGCACCTTGGAAAATACTCGATTAAGGAATTTCTTTAACCGCTTCCATTTGACCGCCGCCGAGCTATTCTCGGCACCGCTACAAAACGCACAGTAATCTCACGTCACGATTCAAATATTTAAAGGCAGTTACGAAAAGCGAGTAATGAATATTCCCTGCATATTTGACATTCCCCTTGCAGTTTTACTTATTATTTTACCATCGTTGGAAGCACGGGGCTGCTGGTTATTTATTAATTAGACCGCGGAAGTTTATGCATTCGTGATAACTAGAAACACGTGTACAACGTGCAAGGTTGTGTAAAGTTACACAAATTATGAATTCGCATGAGCATATGCAGGTTATTAATAACGAATTCAATTTTGAAACGAGAGATACTAGTTTTTCGGAATGAACACGGGGCGCGTTTCTCTTTGGATGCTTTCACCGATGCGCAGGCGAATTAAGGGAATCATTTATCGAACATTTCCGAAACTGTAGTTAGCGAGGGATGCAGTCAATCATTTTTGACGCGCCACGAACGGATTCCGGCCCACCCGGTGGCCGTCGAAAACGACTGGTTTTCGTTCAGCCGCTTAATCGTGGAAACATCGTTTTAATTACTGCTCGCCGCTTCACGGTTTGCCGAGCTGCACGAAACCGAAATAGAAGAGAAATTAAAGCGATTTCCACGGGGCTAGGCTCGTTCGGTACCCTCCGAAACTTTCCTCGGCTTCCGGCGAGTGATTCCGTTTGCGTCGAGACCTTGCGCCGAGCCAGTGAATTTTTAACTCGCTTTTTCCCGTGTTGCAAGTTTCTTAAGTTCGCGCGATGACCGTGGTTCGAAAATTCAAGTAGAAAATTGGCGCTCCCCGATTTATTTTCCGACGAGATTTACATTGAAAACTTTTAACTGGGTTCTCCTTTCGAGTCTAAAATTTAGGAGGCGCGTCTCGTTTGGCGGGATTAGTGCAACCATTGCGATCTCTGATCGACCAGAGTTGGGGAAAGGGTAATGGTATTTAGGAGTCCATGAACTTAAGGGATGATAGGATTCAGGGCTAGATACATCTTACAAGGAAAGCTTTTTAGGTGTCCGTCTCCGATTGTTTTGATTTTTGGATATGTTTTAAAGGACTAGATATTATCACTGGTTAGGTGATACTAGGAAACTCATAATACTGTCCCAGTAGTTCCCGAACCCAAGGGACGATAGGTTTTAGGGTTCGATACTTTTTAGTTTTACGATACGCTATTCTATGTTCACGAGAGCTAACTACTATCACCGATTGAGTTACTCTTGGAAACGCATAACGCTGGTCCAATAATTCTCGAACCTAGCAAAGCCATGGACTCTAAGTTAGAGTCTGTAACTCCTTGGTCTACGACAACGTCCGACATAAGAAGCACGTGACAAACACACGGGGGTGGAAACACACAAACGACTGTGCACCTCCCTATAACGATACACCGAGGGGTTAAGGCCTACTACCTTCCACTACCAAAAATTCACATTACCTATCGCCTTCAACGCGGCTCGTCTCACCGCCCCAGGGATTTTAGGAGGTATAATCACAGGCGGGGTCTTGGGGTACGCGATGCTCTCGATGCGCTTGCTGATAATGTAAGTGAGAGCGCTTTGGGGCACCTCGAACGGATCCCTGACTTCTGGCATCTCCCTGACCAACGGCGTCGCCAACTCTTCGATCCTCCGCATGTTCGCCGGCCTCCATTTCCTTTTTCTGGCCTGCAATTCACCGGCCGTGTATCGATCTCCGTGGACGAAACCAACCTTTGTTACCGTGTCTTTTTCTATTCCGTCCCGCTATGACGAGCGCTCCACGGGCTCGCGAGGAACGCTTGTTTTTCTCGTCTACGCTTTCACGACCCCGTTACGTTTTCATCGACGTACCGAGGGAATCCGGTTCGGAACCGGCGGATACCGTGTCCGGACGATCCCGTCGGGGTCGATCGAGAATCATCGGAGTTTCCGTTTTCGCGTGGCTAGACCGGTCGGGGGCTAATAACTTAGGGCTCGCGCGCTTTGTCCCTCGCCTGCTCGCTCCGATTTTCGAGGCTTTCACGGAATTTCGAAAGTAAGAAGAAAGAGGAGAGTACGAGGTGGAAGAGGGTAGTGGAACAGGTGATCGCGAAAGTACGCGTATTGCACAATTTTAAGGGTGGGGTTATCAATTTCATGGAAACCATTCTGGTTTCGTTTTTCGCTTTTAAATATAATGAAACGGAAGCGAGTGAATGTGGGATACATTTTGCGTTTGATTACATTAGTTGGTCAGCCAGGGCCAGGCTTTGTGTTTGATTACGCTATTCGCTGAGCTACTTGTGTTAGGGTTTGATTGCATTGGTCGCTGAGCTATGAGATTAGTTTTGCGTCAATAATAAATTAGTTCTGTCTAATTCTAGTATGTCGGTTTTCAACCACTGTCGTTCAATCTATGATTGAGGATCTGTAAGTTTTTGTTACGGGAGACTTCGATTGTATAGATGTTTCCTTAAGTGGGTTCTTTTGGGGGTCGCTTTTTTATTGTACCATTGGAGCAGACGATAAACTGCATGTTATTCAGTTTTCTAGCCCTCAGGGGCTGTAGCGGTATTTGTAGCTACAGTGCGGGCTTAGCAACCCCGAGGTACCCGAGTTAGAGGGGGCCAGCGGGCCCCAATAGATGAGAAGTAAGAGATACTGCGAACAGTATTAAAACAATGCAGAAGTCATGTAAGTTACGTACTTTAAATGAATGAATGAATGAATGAATGAATTCAGTTTTGTATCTCGAAAAAGTTCAAAAAAAGCTTTGTGTCCTCGACCAGGATGCTTTTACGAGTCCCTGT
Source organism: Hylaeus volcanicus (assembly GCF_026283585.1). Lineage (NCBI taxonomy): Eukaryota > Metazoa > Arthropoda > Insecta > Hymenoptera > Colletidae > Hylaeus > Hylaeus volcanicus. The sequence goes on along the minus strand of NC_071978.1, from coordinate 25,077,657 downwards.
ACATTTTCCACCCCAACCCTCCGTCATCCACCTTGGTCCACTCTTCCCAATTTTTATTACCGTTAATAATCGTTCGAAAAATCCAGAAAAATTCAGGGTGTCCCTCCGAGACCTATACTTTATAATATCGTGCCCAATAGTCTTCAAAGTTAAATGCCGAGTATCCAATCCTTAATATCGAAATGTACGGGGGAGTTTCACGTTCCCTCTGAAAGGCCTCGAACGGTTGATTAAATATGTAGATGAGCAACTCCGTACCGGAAACGTCGGTCGGGGCGGCACTTTCGGGGCAGCGAGCTTTTTCAAGAACGCCATGTGTTGATCCCAGTCCTCCGGTTTCACCGCTCTCCGTAACTTCGCCATTATCCTCTGCCTGGAACGAGACGCCTCGTGGAAACGACGAGTCGAATGGGAGCGAGATGGAAATTTCAAACGGAATACGCGAATCGAATGTAGGTTATGGCACGAACAACGAGAACAATTTCTTTTCTTTTTAATCGTTTCGACGAACGGGCTTGGGAATATCGCGCGAATGAAAGATGGTAGAATTCGGGCGGTAGGGAAAGCCGAGCAGAGCGGCATGCGCTCCCGCTTGTTTGGCGAATTTCGAGATACCCTTGGGCGCTATTAATAATTACATTCTGGGTGCTTGTGTCTGCTAACTGTTCGCGAGTTGTGTACAAAGTTTAACAGTAACGTTGGCTACCGACGAAAATCGCCAGGGAAAGTAGAAAGTCAATATTCCGTTTTCCTTGAACGCCGCAAAATCTGCGCGATTTAGAAAAGCACGGTAACCACGATCGTTTTCGAAAAAACTTGCTTCGATGGGAGCGGAGAGTCGGGCTGCGTTGCTCGATGCAAGGAGCAAGTCGACGCTTGGGTTTGTCCGTTTCAAATTTTCGACTTGTGAGTTCCCCTCTTCCCACCTTTTTTCTTTTGTACGCAGTCTTTAGATACTATCGACTCGTTTTATTTATAAATTTTCGTCACGGAGTCGCTCGTGTATCGCCGACTCTGAGCGTAAAGTAAAGCGAAGCAAGAGAAAGAGAACTGTCTCTTTGCGATATCCAAATCCGACTTTACGAGATCGCATTTCCGAGGCGTTCGAAGGACAATCCGATTACGTTCGTTCTCCGCGACCAGTTTTCTCGATTCCCATCGGAAGATCGACTTCCTTCCCGCCCTGCCCCCTTCGAGAGATCGATCCCGCTCCCGCCGAACCTTTCGCGACAGTACACGGGGACAAAAGTCGTCGCCGTCTACTCACTTTTGCCTCATTTCTCGCTGGATTCTGACGTTGCAGAAGTACCGATACTTCCGGTACCGAGAGTTCTGAACCTTCGAGAGCAACTCGGCGATGTTGGGGCTGGTCTGGTACCTCATGTTCGCCAGCAGATGCCTGATCGAGGAACGAGCGTTTCGTTAATTGGCTCGATCGGTCCGGGGGATAGAAAATCACCTCTTTTTTGGCAGGGCCAAGTCGATGATGCGTTTGCTAATCGTGGCCTCGAGCGTTTTCGGGTGGATTCGCGGGTAAGGTGGTGGCGCCAGACTGTGGGAAATCGAAATCAGTTTGTGTAGGATATTGTTACATCATTCCTAGTATAGAAAGGATTGCTGAGGTTTTCTTGATACATAGGAACTATTGGAAATGGAATATCGAGGAAGTTACGTCTGTAACGCACAACATTTTTGAAAGAACTAAACCGACTGAAAAGAAAAATCCAGTCGCAGGGACCCGACCAAGATTAGTCGACAAAGGATCATTCGTTAACGCACGTGTTCATTCGTGCAAAGGATGTTTATACACAGTGGGTGTAGAATGTAATCGTACACCGATTAATTTCCCAAATAACTTTTGCGTGAAATTGTAGTTTCTTAACTTCTTTTTTTGTAATCAATGATATGTTACATATTCTCGGAAGTCTCTAAGATAGATATAGTCCAAACAACATTTACTACATAATATAATTTGTGAAATTAATAAAAAAATGCGAAAAGTTGGTAAAAGTATAGAAGCAATGAGTATTTGTACGATTCTTATGACGAACCATTTACAGTAGAGTTTGTAACGTAAACACGTTAGTTTATTGCTCCGTACGAATTAGAAAACATCAAATTTTCAGTAATACAGTAGCCTCAACCTTAGATGCGGAGAAAAGATCTGACATAATAGGGAAGGAATAATATGAGAATAATATGAGCACAGAGAGAATCAAGTTATTGAACGCGTACACTGACGGTCGAGATCGTTTCCGTTGTATCCGTACGGGATAATATTAAATTGTTTCGGACAGTTTCGGTAGCGTAACGAACCTCTTTGTTTTCAGCAACGTAACAATATCGGATGAATACTTAATTACTCACGCCGGATCGTATTTCTTGTTAACGTGCTTCGGTCGCGCCATGACTCTGATACGCTTCGAGGCGCGCGCTTTTAGAGCCGCCCGTCGAATGGAGAATGGATTTATCTGGAATATTATTCGATGGAATATTAATATGTCATATTCTCGTGGAATCAGTTATAATCTGCCAGCGATTCGGGGAAGTAATAGAACTATTACGGACCGCGTAACGATGATAGACATTCATGATAAAATATAAATATCTCGCAACGAATATTAACCGGGCCAGCATTTCTCAAATAGAGATCCACCGATGGATGGTGCAATATTTTTCGGTGTAAATTTACGTTCAGTGTATTACGAATCTTATAATTAAAGATACCTTCTGATAGGGATTTTTTGAACACGGTTCTTACAATAGAATACGATAATAAAGTTAAATTAAAAAAGATAGACTCACTTTGAGTTTAATATGATAAATGCATTAAAAATGTAGGTTTTAATTGCATGAGAAAGGTTCGAGAAGCCCTTGCCTGCGCGATAATACTCCATTCGATGGAACATCGACGAGTTTCGCGAAGAGTATCGTTTTCTCCCTTTCCGGTTCGAGGTGCAAAGCAAACCCTGCGGAACGCGATAGTGTGCTCACCAGAACGTTCATGTTCATCCTTTGAGTCCTCCTCCAGTTAGGCCGCGCGAGCAGAGAGATGTATTGTTTGTGGGACAAATGCGCCATGGCGTATTTGATCCTTTCGGCCAGCTTGTTTGCCATTTTTCACCGACACGCGAGCGTCCGCAGTTTTTGCTATCAATTTCCTCGCTCGAACACGCGTCTGGCCTCGATTCCGATCTCTTTTTTTCGGTCGTCTCACTCGGATCCTTGCACTCCGATCTTTATTTATCCGGACGCTCGACTCCCAGCGGCGCGTTGCAGGTTGTTTAATTAAACTCGCGTTTAATTAATTCGACGATACGCTGCCGATGGCGTGAGTGAGCGCGTTTAAGAACGAGGAAGAAGAAAAAGGGGACGACGAGACTTGAGAAATTGGGCCAACGACGTAATTTGTCAACGCGAAGACTTCTGTGTCTAACCCTTAATTTGGATTTTGCGATGCTGATCCGTGGAGCGCGTTCGAAATCGACTGTGACGGTGTCGCGAAGCGTGGAACAAATGAAACACGCCGACCGAATCTGGCTCCGTTCGGGGCGAACGCCGCCAATATCATCAACGATTGGATCCACGAAAAGAAACACAACCGCGGCATTGTATGTATGTCGAATCGCGATTCACCGGTGAAAATTACACCGCGCACGATGTCATTTCGGCTGATGCGCGAAACCGTGCAACGGGGACAGAGACTTTTCAATTAATAGCGCTGACACCGGCATAAATACACCGCATCCCCTGAGCGTATGACAGCCGCCTATTATTCAAAGCGTAAACAGCTTTATCGGATCGCATTTAATAAAATTCAACTCAAGAATCGGATGGAAATATACATGTTATTTACAAACGAGCAAACGCGGGAATTTCGTTTGTTCGATTGAACATTCGCGGTTTAATGAAAATCCGCTCGTTCGCGGAGAAATGTCGAGGTTTTGTAGATATAGATAGAAGAATTCTCTTGTTCATTTTTATAAATTACTAGCTGTGCGGTTTCACCCGCGTGGAATACTATTCTTATTCTATACTAAAAATGTACCTAATGCTTTCGAATAAAAACGTTCCTTACTAAATTGTCTTTATAATTAAAGAGCAGGAAATCAATTATAAAGGAAATTGAAAGGAATTGCAATCATCTTTTCACCGCTTCACGGGTTGAATTTTATTAAATGCCGAAATGGGTGTTTGATTAATTATATCGAAGAGCATTAAGACCAACTTTCGAAGAAATCCGACCACATATAGATTTTTATTTTAAACGATGTAAGATGTAGCATCGTTGAGACATATTTCTTAAAAACCTTCCACGAGGTTCACTTTTATTCATATATATTCCACTTTGTACAATGCAAAGAAAAATCGAACAAAAGCAAATTAAACTCTGTTGTGCTTCACACCAAATGCTTTGAAAAACTAATGTCAAACTTATCAGCCACGTGCTCGTATCTCGGTGTATTCTGTATCGTCTATAAATCCGAACGCAACAAGAAAATTTGTCCTTCGATTTAAAATTAGTTCCTTACAAAAGAAGGGAAATTGATCTGCCGATGAAAACGATCACGAACGCCATCGTATTTCGCGCGAGGCGGAAGTAGAACCGCGACCGCAAGAAAGACGTAATTTCGTGGCCGATTCGGACTCTCGCGGACGAAATCTCCACCGATGAAGATCTCTTGAGGGACATCCGGCTGGTTTTATTCGCTTTAATCCATTCGTCTACGAACACGGCCCACTCGCCGGATCCTCTCTACTTTTCCTCTTTTTCGTCTCTTACCTTCGTTCCCCTACCCTCGCCAACGGTGTTGGCCACCCTTTTCCGTTTCTCTCTTCTCTACCCTAGTGCGTTCCCGTGCTCCGTCAACCCCGCATGGGAAATCTCAAATACGAGTCTGTTTACCTGGCACTTGAAATCCCAGTGGATATCGATGATAAGATTTTACTCCGACTTCGTCCCGCCACCTCATCAACCGCTTCTTCGCCTCTCCAGCCACTGACGTCTGATAACTACCCCTGCGGATTTAATGGCTACGCGATACACGCGATGGAGCTCGAGATACGTGCGTTATATTCGACGCTGAGTTACGCCCGCGGGTGCCGCGTATCGCGCCAGTCTTCCGACGGTACCAACACCGCAACTCCACCGCAACCATGAAAATGTGAATCGTTTCTATACTAGTTTTCCCAAAGAACGCGCGAAAGAGAGATAAAGGGACTTGGACTCGAAGAGGGTGGAGGTCGGGGCTAATTATTTTCGAGCGGGATAAATAATTTGGCATTAGACAGTAGCCAGTGAAGTTTCGAGGTTTGCCATAATCCTTCCAGTATAAGGTATCTCGGCTTTTAATTCAAGTCCATTATTCGGTCTATCTTTAAAGGAATGTGAAAGCAATTCAGAAGAGATTGGGTCCTTTTTAGGTAAAGATCTAGAGCAGAGGTTCCCAAACTTATTAGGCTCCCTCAGTATACAGGTTATTTCCGGCGGCTCCTTTAATACCAATCAATATGAGACTAATCTGAAATATGTTAGACAGACTGCATTTTGTGCCACCAGCTAACTAAATATAAGTGGTGCTATTTCATAAGACTTAATTTCTTTATTATTAAACTTTACCAATATTTATTTTTCTTTCTCTTACGTTTTATCTATTTGCAAAATATATCGCAAAAAAAATGTGTCTAGAGTATTAAATAAACAATTATTTTTATCTCCATGATCGATTCTCTCGTCGTATTATCGCGTTTGTAAAAACGTTCTCGCATAAATAATCGGCCGTACCTCTCGCCGAGGGCACGGAGGGAAATAACCCGCGGCTTCCTGTAGCCGAGAAACGTCGGCCGAAGTCTCGAATATTTCTTCGTGGTCGACACCGTCTCGACTCGCTTCTGCGGCGTAATTTTTAATATCCGCTGGCTGGGCGCGTACATACGTTTCTATTATCTCGTTGTTCGATAATTTACGCGAGCCTCCTCCCGACCCGGAGGAATTCGGGGTGGGAAACGTCGGGGGCGCGAGGTGTGAATTGGAGAACTGAAATATATCTGCCATGTTCAGAGAAATATAAGGAACATAAGGAACGTACAATAATAAAATTCTA